>NC_056729.1:1942711812-1942844312 GCF_019279795.1 Protopterus annectens | reverse complement strand
GTTGATGGAGAAGTACAGAGAATGTCAGAAGGAGTTGCATTGTGTTTTTGTAGACTTAGAGAAAGCATATGACAGGGTGCCTAGAGAGGAGTTGTGGTATTGTATGAGGAAGTCAGGAGTGTCAGAAAAGTATGTAAGAGTGGTACAGGATATGTACGAGGGTAGTGTGACAGTGGTGAGGTCTGCGGTGGGAGTGACGGATGCGTTTAAGGTGGAGGTGGGGTTACATCAAGGATCAGCTCTGAGCCCTTTCTTATTTGCAATGGTGATGGACAGGTTGACAGACAAGATCAGACAGGAGTCCCCGTGGACTATGATGTTTGCAGATGACATTTTGATCTGTAGTGAGCGTAGGGAACAGGTGGAGGAGACCCTGGAGAGATGGAGATATGCTCTAGAGAGAAGAGGAATGAAGGTCAGCAGGACTAAGACAGAATATATGTGTGTGAATGAGAGGGAGGATAGAGGAATGGTAAGGATGCAAGGAGTCGAGGTGGCGAAGGTGGATGAGTTTAAATATTTGGGGTCAACAGTTCAGAGTAACGGTGAGTGTGGAAGAGAGGTGAAGAAGAGAGTACAGGCAGGATGGAGTGGGTGGAGAAGTGTGTCAGGAGTGATTTGTGACAGATGAGTACCTGTAAGAGTGAAAGGGAAGGTCTACAAGAGGGTAGTGAGACCAGCTATGTTATATGGGTTGGAGACAGTGGCATTGACAAAAAGGCAGGAGTTTGAGCTGGATGTGGCAGAATTAAAGATGTTACGATTTGCACTGGGTGTGACGAGGGTGGACAGGATTAGGAATAAGTATATTAGAGGGTCATCCCAGGTTGGAAGGTTTGGAGACAAAGCGAGAGAGGCAAGATTACGTTGGTTTGGACATGTGCTGAGGAGGGATGCTGAGTATATTGGGAAAAAGATGCTAAGGATGAAGCTACCAGGTAAAAGGAAAAGAGGAAGGCCTAAGATAAGGTTTATGGATGTGGTGAGAGAGGACATGCAGGTGATTGTGTGAAAGAGCAAGATGCAGAGGACAGGAATAAATGGAAACGGGTGATCTGCTGTGGCGACCCCTAATGAGAACAGGTGAAAGAAGATGGTGATGATATTGCACACCCCATGAATATTGTTACTGTATGTATATGTGCTCATATCTGGCCCTGTTTGCACAGAGTCTAAAGTAAACAGAACATTGTGGACATCTCTTTCTACCTCTTGTTGTCTGGTAGCTATATTCACCATTTCTCATCTATTTTCATTGACACTACGCCCCGTAGTGTTTATGCCCGCTTCCTTAGTACACTGCTTTTCAAGCGTCACTCCTCCTAATGTTAACTGATTTGGTACCAGCATCTGATGTCCACTCTCATTGGTCTGTTCTCTGAGCATGATGTAACTGCTCTGCCTGGGCTTCCACAAATGCATAGGCTTCTCCATGGTCTCAGAAGAGACTGTAGCTTGTATAGCAGAATTATTGAAGTTCTCCCTTTGCCAGACAAAAATCTGGCCTGTCATAAAATCATTATAGTCTCTCTGTAGTTTCTTGTTGATGATCTCTTCTTCCTTCATGACTCAATAAGTCTTTCAAATTTTTATTTCTCCTGAAGCCAAAACTAGGCTCCTCCCCCTAATATTCCTGATCTTCTCATCAGTTAGCAAAATTCTCCAATTTTGCCTGAATAAATTGCACACCCCATGAATATTGTTACTGTATGTAAACATGAGTTTTACTTTACTACCACATATCGGCTTATTAATGACTTCCACAGCCCTTTCTACATTCTGTCTTAACCATGGGCACATTCTACCCTTGCTAAAATCTCTCTGAGACTGTGTTATTTTTCATACCTTCCTTTCACTGTAGCCCCTATTTATAAAATGACCTTCCAAATGTGTAACTTTTTCCTCAAAATTATCTTCCTCCATGCATAGTCTAGAAACTCTCCTTAACTGCACAGTGATAATGTTGTCAAATATAAACCTTGGATGCATACTATCTTGTGTCAACAGGCTGTTCTTCAAGCACTCTTTCCTATAAAGAGTCGTCTTAAACCCCACTTCATCTTGCATTATCCTGACATCCAGAAAATCTATCGCTGTCTTGGAAAAACTAACAGAAAACTTATGGAAGGCAGTAGTTGATTCTAAATACTTTACAAACTCCAATAGTTCATTTTCTTTCCCTTTCCATAGCAAAAATATGTCATCCACAAAACGCCTATATAGGCGTAACTTATCCCTCCATCTGTTGTGTACCCCCAATACATAATGTCTCTCCCAGTAAGACAATACCAGATTTGCATATCTATTGGCACAGGGGGTGCCCATTGCCACCCCCTGTGTT
This sequence comes from Protopterus annectens, assembly GCF_019279795.1. Taxonomy (NCBI): domain Eukaryota; kingdom Metazoa; phylum Chordata; order Ceratodontiformes; family Protopteridae; genus Protopterus; species Protopterus annectens. The sequence goes on along the minus strand of NC_056729.1, from coordinate 1,942,841,971 downwards.
TGTCGATAGAAACTGCCCACACATTGAACACATTATATTCAAGAACTATAGTCAGGAGATTCACTACCAACATTGACTTTTTTCCCTCCATCATGTGCATTTCAGCCATTAATCGTGATACTGCACCAATCCCATAACCATTACTTATCACAGTAAACAGGCTGTTAACATCAAGTGTGACCATGATGTAGTATCCGCCCCCCACCAGTTTCTGCACATTCCCTCAGTGAAGTCAGAAAATGCCCTGTGCCTCTTAATACCTCTCCCAGGGGTGTTAAACATGGCCTTAAAGTACATTCACCTAAGTACATGCCAGGCTCTGAAGGATTTGCAACACCATACTGTAATACAATAATGGAAAAGGAGCTGTTTGATTTTTTTGTGGATAGAACATCCCACAATCCCTGTTTTCAAAGCCTTACCCAAGGTGCACAAGGATTTTTGCAACCCCCTGCTTAGACCCATTGTCTCAGGGAGGGGATGGATCACTGAGAATATTTCCATTTGGTTGGAATGTAAAACTTCGCCTCCCACACCCTCCTACTTAAATATACCAACTCCGAGACTGCAATACAGTGCCAAAAATGGCAAAGTATTGAAGAGGCCAAGCAAATTCTTTCCCAGGGAAAGAATTCGCTTAACAGCCACTTCAATATTTTGCATTTTCAGCCTTTTAAGTTTGACCAAGTCGCATTTGAAAGTGCGTCTTTGGTCTTCTAATATAGACCCTGTTTTTTGCATGTACATGTTTAGCTTTTTGTATTTTCTTGATTGGTGTGTGTTTTGGCAGAAAAGGGTCCTTGAACCAGTGAAATTACCCACTTTACAAATATTAAATAAATAAATATTGCAAATGAAATAGTGTTATGTCTAAAGGATATTATCTGCCAATCCACAAAGCTGGGTAAAATCTAGAAACTCACATCAGTATAAAATTGGCAGACATTGAAGTTCTTATTCTTTGCCAGAAAATAATATCAAAACTATCAGGCAGTTAATTCTGAGTATCACTTGTATGATTTGTTAGAAAGCTGGTTCATGTAGTCAAGATACTGATTCCCTCAATCACTTCTTGTCCACCGTCACTTAACCACACATGTTCACAGATTGCCTCTGCAAAAGGATGCTTGTGTCCAGTGTGTTTACCTGGTGAATAAATGCATTCCAATTTGGGTTTTAATGAGAAAATACAATGCATCTAATAAACAACTTCACATACTGCACAACTTTATATGCATTCATTCACAAAAATAATGTTCATCTGTGTCTAAGGCACGGTGGTGCAGCAGTTAGCATTGTCGCCTCACAGCAAGAGGTTCTCCCATTTGATTCTCGGCTGGAGTGCCTTTTGTGTTGAGTCTGCATGTCCTCTCCGCAGTCGAGTGACGTTAAAGACATGCAGGTAGGTGTGAGCGTGAATGGGCGCGCCTTCCTTGAAGGTCAGGAGTCAGGCTGGCAACTCGGCACCATAAAAATCTACTGCCAATGATGAGCAGACCGGAGATCTGCTGTGACGACCCCTAATTGGGAAAACCAAAAGTCTTTTTTATTTTAATGCTTACAATATCCATTTCAGGGTTCTGAACTGACACATTCTATTATGGCAAACAAAAGACATGAGTTCTAGGAAAGCAATCACTCTATCACAAAACACAGGGACTTACACACTCCGTGCACAAACAGAGGCAATGTTAACATCGCCAGTTCATCTACGTATCTCCTTTTAGGCTATAGGAGAAGAATGCCCATTCTTCCACCCAAAAAACAACAAAGACACATGACAGCATGCAGTCCCTGCACAAAAGACACTTGAGATAAGACTCTTGTCAGTGTACCACACACTCTGAGGTAAAGTATTAGATGCTGAACCACTTTGCAACTCAAATTTATCTATTATATTCAAGAATAAAGTGATCTGAACAACAAAAATATTCCAGAATGTATGCGAGTGCTATAAATAATATCATGAATTCATTACACATGGAAATACATCAGAAGGGTTTCTTTATTTTTCATGCATTTGTTAATAAAATAAATGTACTGACCAAAGTGACCCCACTACAGCCAATACTTGTGTCCTTGGTGAAAAAAATCAGTACAAGAGAGAGAAGCAATAAAGTTAAACAATATAAATGGCACTGACAAAAAGCTTCAGGGTTCAGCCTAAAAATGTAAAGCGTAAGTTTTGGTTTAGCTGAGGCTAAATGGATGGAGTTGAAGCTGGAAAATGTAAATAAATGCATACAGTATACAAGAAAGCCCCTCTGGTAAAAGTAAGCCAGTTGTGCCCTGTAATCCTGTCATCCAGGATTTTATTTTCTGAGTCTGCATTACCTAACTGTGTGAATCTAAGCAAGTGACTTTACAACTCTCCTGGGCTGAATCTGGAAAAGGTCCTTGGAGATCAGTCCTCTACCCAGGATAAAAGACACAAATAAATAAATAAAATACAAATAAAATACATAATTGAATAGGCACATACTAAGAATGAGGAATTGTCAAGGCATTTCATGAAATAGTCTTGTGGCATTAACCAACATAGAGGTATTCAGTCAAGCATCTGCAGAATGTAATTTGCAATGTAAATATTAAAAGGTTGATGACAGAAGTAAATCGCAAGATTTTTGGAGATAAAAGTGATCATAACCAAGTGATCATGTAGTAAAAGGCATACATGCAAGTAAATGGACATTGCAGGTTGCTATAATAATCTACAGCATATAGGTTCATAGGTTCATAGGTTTATACTAGGCTATCTGCCCTAAGGCATTTATAAGCCTAGCCCAAATTTTTGTGGCTTACGCCACCCCTTATATGAAAAAATACTGTGCCCATTAGTTTGTTGTGCCTCTGTCCAGCAGTGACACAGAGATGATTCCCGGGATAAACCTACGATCTCCCATCCACAGGTCAAGATTTCTCTTGAACAGAGCCAGTGAGGTGCTCTGCCTCACATGGACCGGGATTTTATTCCACAGCATAGGGAGTCTCTGAGTGATAAATCTAACCCTCCAGCACGTCCTATTTGTATCCGTGCTAAGGTTTAAGTTGCTTGCTCTAGTGGTTTTGGTGGATTTGGATTTTTTGAGGTGGAGCATGTCCATTAATTCCGGGTTGGGCATGGCCTTGTATGTCAGGCACATGTCACCTCTGAGCAGACGGTATGCAACTGAATAGAGCTGGAGTTTCTTCAATCTGGCAGCATATGACAGATTTTGGAGTCCTTTATCCTTTTGGTGAGAAACTTTTGGGGTCTCTCCAATTGCTGCAGATGTCGGGTGAGATACATCCCGAATGGGGCATTGTACTTGATCATTGGTCTGATAAGTGAAGACTACAGGGGAACAATGACCTCACTAGATCTGGATGTAAATCCCTTCATGATCAGGTGGGCAATGTAGAAGGTCTTTCTAACCACTTTAGCAACGTGAGTGTCAAATGAAAGGCCACTGTCAACCTGGTTCCCCAGGTCCCTGATAACCTCTTCTGTGCTTAGTGGATTGCCACCTATATGGTAGCTTGGGGTTACCTTGTTTTTCCCAAAGGGTATGACTATACATTTTTTGGCGTTTAACTTCAGGCCATGGCTCTGGCACCAGCTATCTGTTTCCGTGAGTCCCTTCTGAAGGATATCCGTGTCCGATGCACTTTCCACTATGGCGCCCAGTTTGCAGTCGTCAGCAAACTTTGTCAGCCAAAGTCCTCCCATGTTGGCCTGTATTTCTGAGAAGTAGATGCCGAACAATAGGGGGCCAAGGACCGAGCCCTGTGGGACACCACTTGTGACCGGCTTGGAGTCTGACATAGCGCCAGCAACTCTAACCCTGTGGGTTCTGTCCTTAAGCCAGTTTGCAACCCATCTTGTGACATATGGGTTTACATTTAAGCTGGTAAGTTTTTCTACAAAACACATGTTGCAGTCAAGTGGGTCAGGTAAACAAGCATACAGTTTGAAAGCTACAAGAGTAAAGTAACAGCAGAAGCAGGTTTCTAGAAGGAACAACTGCTTATGTCCTTGTTTCTAACAGATGCATTAAGTACTTTTGGAGCAGCATTATCATATGAGTGTTAGTGATATTGTGAAATTACCAGTGTCTCTTTCACTTAGGAGTTTGTGCTTTTCATGTGAGCATTCATAGACTGTCTACACCCTTACTGTGATTGAATAAGGATGCATACGTGTACTGTGACTAAACAAATGATTGTGTTACTGAAAAGTATGCTGGTTCTAGGTCTGACTAGCCTTGTAGCTATCCTCCACCTTTTGACATTGTCCAAAGAACACACGTTTGTGGAAATTTCCCATAGCCACTCGTTAGTTAAGAGTAAGGATAAACAAATTAAATTAACATAAACTAGGTGAGTGATGCTTCCTTGTGTGATTATAAGCCAAGTTGGAGCCTCTTTGAAAATGTATTTTGTGGTATTAAAATTCATTCAGTTTAATTAATTCAGTAGTTTTGAATTAAAACAGCATAGGCCTTGTTTCTTTTCAAAGTTTTATTGGATAAGTGCTTTCATTATAAAACGTGACTTCATCAGATCTTTAAGCTCTTTTAAGTTAAAAGAATTTAACAATCTGATGAAGTCATTTTTATGATGAAAGTGCTCCCTTCCAGCTATTTGATCCTTGCAGTAGAGTGGATAGGCTGATAAGGGATTCATAGGTAAGAAAGAATGAGTCATAAGGCTCTCACTTCGCTTTACCTGGGGATTCCTGGCAGGATCTGCACACCTGTTGGATGATTTGACTCAGGTAAGGGAACATTCAGATACAGCGCTGTGAGGTGGATTTAAAATAAAATAAATAAATAAACACACAGTTCTAAATAATGATGTGAAAACATTCAGTGGAGCTTGCAAGTCAAGAAGATGCATTCTGAAATTTAGTATGTGCCAATAAATCCAGATGCACAGCTGAGATGTTTAACTTGTAGCATTATACAAGGAAGACTGCAAAAGGAGACAGAGATTACCTCTGTCATTGTGAAACTGTGTCCTTTACTAGAAAGCCTTGTGGAATAAAAGTAACGAGGCTGAAATATTAATCCAAATCAAAGAATAAGTCACAAAATGGCAAGAAAATGAGCACGAGCAGAGCTGGGGATCACAGTGATGTAAAAAATCCATTCTTTTTCCACAAGCCACTGTAATCCAATGAAAACTTTTATTAAACAAGGTAAAACACAATGAGATAAGCACTTTCATCTCTGCACATTCAGAGACTTCTTCAGACAAAGAAATAGGGATAAAAAACTCCTTAAATAATAAATTACAGCTTATGTCACTCTTACAACACTCCTAATCAATGTTAAAAAAATGCCCACCAGCACACTCAATTCATAATGCAAAATACACAATGCTTTAATACACTGAATTTGCAAAGTGTGGAGTCTAGGGAACCAAATAATTTTAATACTGCATTTCCTACTACGTTCAACAGTTCCAGTAGGAACATAGCTGATATATTGCCCAAGAATTGGTTGGTAATTGTAAACAACAAGAATATAAAAAAACCTTGTATTGTATACAGAAAGGATAAATGCCTGAAGTCCATTTTAGAGACTAGAACAAAGGGACATGAAAGCGGGAAGTTGAGTAAGTGTAGTAGTTGTAATTATTGTCCATATATACAAGAAGAATGTCATTCCAACATTAATAATATAAAAGTGAGACTGAATCAGAAATGTTCATGCAACACTGATAGAGTGGTGTACTGTGCATTCTGCTTAAAGTGTCCTTGTTTTTATATAGGCAAGACAGAAAGGAAATTCAGGAACCGCATTTATGAACATCTTAGAGACATAAAAAATCAAAAATGTAAAGAATGCGTTGGTCAAACATTGTATGCAACATGCTGACCATGGCTTGAAATTTATTTTCACCAGACAAAACAGGTATTCCATGGACATTAATTTTGGAAAAACATGAGGCTTTATGGCAACTGAGAACTAATGCCATACAGTGGCCAGGGTTAAATGATGCATTCTCATTGTCCTGTTTTCTAAAACTTAAGGCATTAGAAAGATGAATTTAATTTTGTGTGCTTTTACATGAGTTTATACTAATACTGTTTGCCATATTTATTATATTTATTGTATTGATTAAATTATATATAATCTTTTGGTACTAGTTTTTATTATTATATACAGGTTTTTACATAGTTTTTAATAATTCACAGATTTATGAAGGTGTTATGCTTTACTATGAATTGAGTGTGCTGGTGGGCATGTTTTAACATTAATTAGGGGCATTATATCATGCACGTTTTAACTTCTGTATTGCCTGCATCTGATGTTAACTTGTTCTTTATTTTTCTGCCACAGCATGTCTCAAAATACATGTTACTTCTAGTATAGTCTTCTCAAATCTTACTTCTTTCTCTCATTTATGCCTCACATTTCCTTTCCCGTCTTGGTTTACATAAGTTGTAATTTATTATTTAAGGAGTTTTTTATCCCTATTTCTTTGTCTGAAGAAGGCTCTGAATTAGCAGAGATGAAAGCACTTATCTGATTGTGTTTTACCTTGTTTAATAAAAGTTTCATTGGACTACAGTGGCTTGTGGAAAAATAATGGATGTTTTACATCACTGTGATCCCCAGCTCTGCTTGTGCTCATCTTCACGGCTGAAATATTCCCAAGAGACTGCATCATCAGCACAGACATACACCCTCATGTGCGCATTAGCGCACACACACACACACACACACACACACACACACACACACACACACACACACACACACACACACACATGCATTTACCTGTGCCAGAATAATCAGTAAAAATAATACAATCTGTTTAAAATTTAGAGTTTCAAAGTGCTATGTTGACAAAAGTATCAGAGCAGTCCTTGCAGCAAAGCAAAATACTGTCATCCTATCCTTTGTTTAGCTGCATGGTGGAGACATTGTAAATAACCGAGTGTCCTGATTTTTAATTGAAAATTATGGAGCAGTGAATGGCAACTGGCAAGCATTAAACTCTTTCTCAGCCATTTTCTCCCCTCTGTGTATGTAGAAGAAACTGGTTTACATCTCATCTTTGGACTTCATTTACAGGATTTCAAGATCTCAAGTTGTTGGCAATTAGATGCAGATCAGTAAAAAAGGATGGAGTCTGGCTGCACGTGATACCTGTATCCAAACTGTGAAATTCCCTCTAACATTCTTTAATGCAAACCTCAAATACCGAGCAATTTAGGTTTATATTTTATACTGAACTACTCTTTCTCCTACGTTTTAACTTCTGTATTGCCTGCATCTGATGTTAGGGCGGCCACGGTGCTGCAGTGATTAGCATTGTCATCTCACAGCAAGGGGTTCTCTGGTTCGATCCTCGGCTGGGGTGCCTTCTGTGCGGAGTCTGAGTCTGCATGTCCTCCCTGTGGTCGCGTGGGTTTCCTCTGGGTGCTCCGGTTTCCTCCCACATCACAAAGACATGCTGCAGGTGGATTGGACACTCTAAATTGGCACTAGGTGTGAGTGCATGTGTGTGTGTGTGCTTTCTGTGGAACGTTGGGTGCCAGGCTGGCAACTCGACACTGTAAAACTCCACTGCCAATCACGAGCGGACAGGTGATCCACTGCGGCGACCCCTAACCGAGAAAAGCCGAAAGAAGAAGAAGATTGCCTGCATCTGATGTTAACTTGTTCTTTATTTTTCTGCTACTGTATGTCTCAAAAACTCAGTCAATTTTGTCTTTCCTAGTGCTCCTTACATTTTACTACTAGTATAGTCTTCTCAAATCTTAGTTCTTACTCTCATTTATGCCTCACATTTCCTTTCCCGTCTTGGTTTACTTTGTCTGTTCTTTTGGCCCCTCTACCTATCTCTGAAAACTGTTCTCTGTACACAGTTACAAACTGCTAGACATCTCACACACAAGGAATGGATTAATAATTGTGTCAGTGCTCAGACACGTGTGTGTGCTGTTGAATTGCTATTGTGCTGTTGACATTCATTGTTACATGATTATTTTAATGTTGAATTCTGCTATGTCCAAGGAGATTATTTTTAAAAATTACACTACAAAGTAAACATGTAATGCTTGCTGTTAACTTTTTCTAGTAATTATGGCATGCTGTTATATTTCCTCTATTGCACATTTTTCTGGTATATAAACTTTAATTTTCATGATTTTCACTACATAGTATTAACTGATGCTTTTAATGAAAGTTGATTTTCCAAGGGGATGTACTTTTTAGGCATTTGAGTTTTATTTAAGCTAAGTTTTAAATAGTAGTACTCATATTTATATATATATATATATATATATATATATATATATATATATATATATAATTTATCTGTTTATACATTTGTATTTGTATTTGCTATTTGTATTTATTTATTTGTTTATATCATATTAATATAAAATGAGTTTTGTCTCTTTAAAAGTTTCAGTCATGTGATCAATTAATACATGTATAAAGGTGTGTTTTTAGATGAAATGGTTACACCTGATGAAGCTATGTGAAAGCACTTGTGCCTTCTATTAAACTGGTACCTGATTTATCTTCTGTGGACTTTATTCATTTCTTTGGATATATTCTCAGCCTGGATTTATTGCCCCTTGACTTCAGGGGGCTGCTTGCTTATGCTTTTATAACAATTAAAAAAAAAGTAATACAATGAATACACATATGCAATTTCAAACTTTTACTATCAAATATTCATTAAATTTGAATTCTAAAAATCCATCTGTCAAAAATTATTAACTGTGTGAACAACCAAGGTACCAGCAAATGAAAAATAGGAGAAACAACTCTAGCAAATCCACAAATCCACAAATGAAGAACAATGAAAACGAAAAATTATTAACTGCCCTGAACTGCAGATAACAGCCAAGAGAGCTACATACAGATCCATCAGGATATGAGAGTAAATGGTAGCTACCACAATCCTCCAAGTTACGATAGTGGCACCCACTGTGAGTTCACAACATGCATCACCTATGAATCCCATTATGTATTCACAATGAGTTATACAAGCAGACAGCAGCCTTATAATCGCTAAATGGTAGTGGGCAAACTCCTCTCCTTTTCTTGGAATAGGTTATGTAATGATCACTCACATTATCATCCAAACCATCCCGAGATTAGTCATAAATTAGGGCTCTGGATACATGCTTCATTTTGATATTCCACACCCAGTTAACATTTTGTATATAATACTCTAAATGTTATTAAAATAGAATGAAGAAATACACCTTTCACCTACATCTGTCATTCTGTTACAAGTTGTCAACAAATATTTTTAAAGAGAATAGAAACAAATAAAAGTAGTGCAAACTTATACACAGATTTTTTCCCAGAACCCTGTTAAGATCTTTGCTTTAAAAGAACATAGATCAATAACACCTCACATTCAACATAGCTACTCAAAAGTAAAACAAGTACTTTTCAGAAATGTCTAATCTTAATGCATGTCAGAGCTAAGAAGTCCTTTTGTAATTTGTTTATTAACTATATAAATCTGTTGGTAAAACTATTTTAGCTGCACTCTCTCTTCAACTGAAGCATTCCTACTTTTCCTGAGTAAACAATGTATGGAGGTGTGAAGTTAGGGTTCTTGGCAATATAGAAGAAAACAGCAAATGCACTTTTACTTGGGGTTATATGTATATTATATGTATATATTATATGTATAGAGTGCAAATGTTAAATATCACTGCAGGCTTCTATCCAGTATCCAAAACAAATAGTTATTATATAGCAGTACAATGTGACTTGTCCCAGATGACTAACTGCAAGCAGTCAGTTGCATATATGACATAAAAGACCGCATAATGTGTTCATCAATGCAAAAACTCAGCACTATTGCAACTGTCTTCACAGGTACATCTGGCATCCATCAACACTGCCCTGCACCTGAGCCCACTGGATGTACTGGGACATTCTGCTCACATAGACTGAGGAAGACACACATCCATCCATGGACACCTATCTGGGTCACCATCTATGTAATACAAGCATATTTATATAGTAATTAAACAAACCAAAACTTTGCAGTGTGGAGGGTGTGAAGTTAACTCCTTGAAATATGTTATGCACCTAGTTCACAAATAAAAATCGGACTTTAAAATGCATACTACAAAATAATAAAATAGTAGTTAGTCCACAGTTGAGTTAAAAATGGAATATCCTTTATTGAAACACATACACAAGCGATCCTAGCTGAGTGTAATGAAAATAATTAAAACATTCATTATTTATATATAATCAGGTTATTTGGAACAAGGGAGCGGTTGCAGAGGGTGGTTCTGTTAAGAGCAATAAAAGTATTAAACTCATTGCTTTAAACAAGTATTTTAAAGTTTGATTTTTATTAGTGAACTAGGTGCGTAACATATTTCAGGGAGTGAACTTCACGCCCTCCACACTGCAAAGTTTCTGCTTGGTTTGTTTTTGACCAAGTATAGGTTGCATACTGGGTTTTCTGAGACTTCAAGAGATACCACAGTTTTTTCTTTTTGCATATAAGCTACTTAGAGCTCTGCATAGCCTACAATATGTAATGTGATGTGCATGCTATTGGAATGGAATGATTGACATATATTTGGAAGAATGATGGTTTAATAGGAATACATTATAAGTGCACTGAATCAATGTTCATATTTATTATAGAATGCATACAGGTACAATCAAGAACAAATGCTTCAACTCTAACTTTACCCAGGCCTATCAGATAACCTTTTTGATTATATGATTGTCAGTGTTGCTGATGCTATTAGAGACCAGTGCATTTAAAAACACCCCACTCTTTCACAATGCATCACCTAAGAGTGTACACATAATTAATCATTACAAGCATATAGGAGTGTGGTGTTCACATGTTAAAGAACCATATGCAAATGCAGCTGAAAATGGTTTAAGCAATTCAGCTAGAAACTGGAGCTAGAACATTTGGAGTGTAATTTCTATCATGCATAATTCAGTAATCAAATGTCTGAAATTCTTAAAGTGCTTTAATCTTTAATATACTATCAGTGGCACATTATTTACTCAATAGAATCACAGAGGCCCAGAATTTTAAAGTTTGTATGCAGGGATTTATAAAATGGGCAAAGAATGCTAGCCAAACTATGTTACTTGTTACATGTGCATTAACTGTATCAGCTATGTTCCATGCATGGCAGAAAACTAGTGCAGGTCACCTAGACTTCACATTCACTCACAGATCCCTCCTCCCTGGCAGTCTTCAACATCAAGCATGCTGTGATGCTTTCTCCCACTGTTCATTTTGATTTACCTAGGAAGAAGACTCCACAGTCAACTTCTGCATATGTCTAGACAAAAAAAATCAAATGCAAGAGCATTGAGGAATATAGCACTAAGAAACATATAGTTAGTATATACAAAAAGGGAGGCAATGCCCGCCCCCCACACCATTATAGAAGACTGCTGAATTTGTTTGTGTTGATTTTGTACTTAACTTGTACCATTTTCTTATCTTAAGATTTTTTTTTTAGATTTTAATGCTGCTTTTTTCAGTTGTTGTGGTGTTTCTGAAAGTGTTGTTTGCCACATTAGTAAATGTTTGTTTTCATTTACACCAGGTTGAACTGTGTGGAAATGTATATTGTAGCCTATTCCTCTTAGGTAAATAATTAGTCATGAGTTAATCATTTATATTTGCTATGCAAGTTAAGTAGGGCCTGTAGTATGTTTTGAATGAAGCAGTTTATTATTTGGGAGGTATAACTTCTAGATGCTTGGCTTGTTTTCTTACCAGCCCAAATGTATCTTGGTCAATGGGACATTGCAAAGATGCCCTTCCTGTGACCCTAAAAGGCCTGGACTGCCAAGCCAATTAATGCCTCTGTTTAATAACTGCAGGGGTGGCAATATTATGTCTAATAAAGTATCGCTGTCAGAAATAACTTCTTTGCTCTCTACCTGGAGCTAGTAAAAGCACTTGTGAAATTCTGGAGCAAGTACAGCTTCAAGACAGCCTACAATTATCATGATACAACCTTAGCTAGCATCCACACATGCTTTTCCCCTCTCTGCCATTGGAGCAACTGAACCATTCATGTCCTATTTGATTACGTTGAAAACATGTATTTCCAGAACCTTGACTTGGAATGGAACCCATGACTTCCTCATTTACTTGTGTGACTTGATGCAGTGTTATAGGGATTTAGGGTATATCTAGCTGTGAAATTGCATCATCTTGCTACACAGAGGTCATCCTTTTATTAACTTCTTTAGCTGAGGCACATGCCCTGCCCTCTGGCAAAGTACTGAGTGTTTGGTCCATAAACAAGACGTCTTCTCTCCGAAAATGGTAACTTGAGACCATTCACTCGTATCAAGGACAATCTACCGAACGCCCATAACACCGAAACTAAAACCTCTGAACACACTTTAGCGAAAGTGCTTTTCACTGAAAAAGCACCTTTGCTAAAGTGTGCAACAAAAATAATAAATAAAATTAAAAAAAGAAAACATAGAACTCACATTTACAGAGCGGGCAAGCCCCCCTGCACCCCCACCCCCCTACTTTTATATTCTCACTCCGAGAGCGCACTACAGTGGGAAAAAGGGAATATTCCCTTATCCCCACTGTGCTACAATTTCAGCAACATCCATTTCCCCACATTTTTCTCTTTTTTAGCACACTGTCACAAAAGTACTTTTTCAGTGAAAAGCACTTTCGTGAAAGTGTGCTCAGCCGTTTCACTTTCGATGAAACAGTCATTCGGTAGACATTACAGATCCCACTCATTCACCTTTGAAAATAAGAGCTCATTTCTGAAGTTGATTATTCATTCTTTCTTCTGTCTTTCCTCTATGCTTTCCACATTTTCTTCAATGGTTTTAAGGTATGAACTTAAAAAGTATTCTAAGTGGATACATTTTACTTTACTGTAGCCAAAATAAAATCTACATTTATTCATCCTTTGTTAACCCGGCTAGTCCCACTGGGCTAGTGAGCTCATTTCAGGGGAGTCACAAAGTGGCGTATAAACTCCATGGGGACAGTTGGACATCTGTGAACTTCCTCTACTCATCACTGAAGGGATCATTCCATTCCTAGCACAGTGGCTACTAGAAAAACATTGCTCAAGATGGCAGAAAGAGATGGGAACACCTGTGCTGTTTGAAGCCAGCGCAGGATACGGAGGAATTGTTTTAGTAAAAGCTGTTAGCTGTTTCTGAAATAGATTAATCTCAAAATGATAAATGTATAATTATAACCCTATAGTTGGGGTTGTTGTTGGATGTCATACTGAGTGAAATGATGTAACAGAGAGAGGCAGAGAGGGGGAAGAATGTTTCGTGGGGCAAGATTATGGGTAAAATATAAACTGAAGAATCTGAATCTATTTTAAAGAAATAATTATGGAAACAAAAATCATATGCAGAGAAGCAGAGAAACATGTCATAGAAGGCAGTGAGGCAGCAGCAGAAGAAAGGTGATTTAAACAATCAAAAGAAATTTGTAGTGAAAAGTCAAAAGAAAGAAGAAAAGGAAATTGACGTATAATATATGGGACAACTTGATGGCATTAGGTATGAAGGCTCAAGAGATAGCTGTTATTCTAGGGTTAAGAACTTTTATTCTTATTGAAAAGGAGACATTGTGTGACATTATATTTCAGACTGGCTCTGCTATGGAAAAATGTTTGTGAGAGTATGAAAGAAAAATGAACTGTAATCCATATTTTAGGAAAAAAGTTACATTATCTACATGATTTTTATATTTCCTGCTTTTGCCCCGGTTGCTGCGAGTCCCTGGCCCCGGAGGAACTCTTCTACTCTTTCTACCTCCTCTTCTGCACTAAGAATTGGGAACCTCCCTGCCTGGTCTTTAAGGACCCCTTCCATTTAATTTCTGACACTCCAGCGTCAGCTCAAAGAAACCTACCGCTTGGAACAAACTCCCAGTTCCAAAGTGAATACGAAAGTATGTTCTTCCCTAAACCTAATTGCTAAGCTGACCTTTTTGTAATTACTTAGTCTTGTATGTAATTTAGGGTCCGAGCCAAGAACCCAGCAGCCATACCTCTCCCTACCCCCTTAATACTGACCTTCTCTCATTTGACTACTACTGAAGCCAGCTCTACAAGCTATCTCTGTCATAGCTACCTAATACTGCACTTTACTCTTTTCCCACTAGGTGGCACTCTAACCAAGGCCGTTGCTGCATCCTTTACCCCACTTTTTTCCCGTACTTGATCTCTGACTATCTTTCCAATCTTCCTGCTACATTACACTACTCTTCAGTGTGTCTTCCCCCTCCATCCAGCTATACTCTTCTCATTCTTCACTCTACTATCCCTGAACTCCCACATAATTGCATTATCACAACCTACGCACCTGCTACTTCCACGAGTGCCACAGGAATTCTGCTACACACAGATTGTCTCTGCAGAATCTTCCTTCACTTGCTCTAATACCTGATTGGTCCTTCTTCTTACTTTGCCCTCTGTACTCTTCTTCCCCCTTTCAAACCTGCATTGAATATCTCTTACCTGCCTATTGCCTTTCCCCTCTCTCTCTCACCCTAACACTCTAATGTTTTATTATTGGGTACTCCACTTTAGTTGTGCTCACCACTAGTGTCTTTGCCCCTCTCTGATTCTACCTGCCTGCCCCTTTCCCTGTCTCTTTCTCTTCCCTACCTCATATCCTCCCCAAAATGTATTTAGTTGGGAAGCCCTACTTGGCATCATCTTTATATTTCCTGCTTTTGCCCTGGTTGCTGTGAGGCCCTGGCCCCGGAGGAACTCTTCTACTGTAAGTTACAGCAATGTCTGTTTAAATAACAAGTGGTTGTTAAAAGTTGTCCAAGCTGTTATTTGATGAATTGTTCTATCTTGCTTACAGTATTAAATGAAGAGATTTGTATTATGTGTATTTGCAACAACTGCTTATGGTTACGTGCATACTAAATGGCTACCTGGATTAAGTGCCTCCCATGTGGGTGTTCAGCATGCCACCCTGCTCGTTCTGGGAATGCCGCATTTTTCTCAGTGATGGCAGAATATAGACCTTCTGTTTAGGCTTTTAGTGGGGTTACTGCTTAATATTGGCTTTAAGCATGGGTAAACAAGTATATATTTGAGTCCAGCTGCATTCTATGTAGTGTAATAGCCTTCTGTTACCTCGAAACTGTGTACTATATTTTAGAGTGATAGCGTTTGGCCATATGTATGCTGATAACTCTTCATCAGCGACTGTATTACTTTGTAGGCGTTTTTCTGTGAATACCTAGCTTTCTGGTCGGTAAACGTTCACAAATATTAAAATTAGCTTGTCGTTTGTAGCGATCGGCTCATATAAAGCTTGATCTATAGGTCTGGCTGTACTACTATTGTTGGGGGTGGTTTACTCTCTGCATAGAGGGCATTTCTTGTCTGTTTTTAAATCAGGAACACCTACTTAAGCAGTTGTCTTGTAGCTCACTCTTATTTCTGTTTTCACTGTGTGGATCCTAGTTTTGCACTCTCATTGTGAAACTATGGGAAATATTATGGCCAATGCACTACTGTTACCTTCCTAAAAGAGGAAACTGGTAATATCCACCCGACAGAAAAGCATTATGCCAAGTAATTGAACCCAATAAGCCTATTAAGTGAACCAACTGCAGCTGAAAAGTAGTAGGCTTATTCATTCAACCTTGACCACTGCGCAATCTTGTAGAGTTAGACTAAGTCATATACTGGGCTAAACAAAAATACTTTTCATGTCCAATAGAGACTTCTTCAGAAATAAAACAAAAGCACCAATTAACTCCATTTATATACTAAACAATCGTGACATCATCGTTAATTAATTAAATTAAAAAAGATATCACCAAAATTATGTTTAAAAACTTTCTTATATAAACTACTAATTTACATCCTATGAATTATTGACCACTTAATGTTGAATATTTGTTATATAACATTTATCATATACATAAATATACTCTCACTTTAGTTAAGAAATATATTAATGAAGATTAATAAAAAATATAATATAATAATAAAATTAAATACAAAAATAAACTTTAAAATTCTTGAATTAAGACCCATTAAATTTCTATCCATATTCTATAGAATCTATTGATACACCTTCAATTGATACTATTAAAAAACACATTGTTAGTCCTATGTATTGTTTCTATATATTATTAGCTCTCTCTTGTAACATAGGAACAAGTGATACATAGTCATTTAAGCCTGGTGCAAACATAGCTGCCATTCTAAATTGCCACTGGCTTTCCTTCTTTTTTAAAACATTTTTCCAATCTCCACCTCTAGGGTTGATTTGTACTGTTTCCAGAATGCCAAACACAAATTTATCAAATTTTTTACAATTAATAGAATGCCTATATAATGCATTTGTAGTTTTGTGATTTTTTACATCATTTAAGTTTTCGTATATTCTGTTTTTTAACATTCTTTCAGTTTTCCCTACGTAAAAATGCCCACTTGTCGTGCACCAAGCCAAATATACTACCCCTCTTGTATTACAATTGCCCTTTTTAAACCAAACTTTATTCCCAATGTTATTGTTTAAAACTAATGTAGTTTCCTTAGTGATATATGGAAATATTTGCACATACCACACTGCTTTGTACCCCTCTTGTCTTGACCCATATTGTCAAATTTATACTCCAATAACTGTTTGATATTATAACCTACTCTGTTTACAAATTTTGGCCTATTCCCTACTTTATCCAAAATTTCCTTTTTAGATCTAAAAATATTCCAATTTCTTTTAAGAGCTTCTTGAACTAAATGGGTATTTGTATTATACTGCAACGTACAAGCTTTAGTAAAATTTCCTGGTTTTGAACCATTTATACTGGTGCCTGATATCTCTTCCATATGAGTACCTAATAAAGGATGATACTTGATACCCCATTGTGCATATATTTCTTGAAGAATATTGTCTAAAAGCTCCAATGGATAACCTCTCTCCACAAACATATCATAAATAATTTTGAATTCTTCATCTAAATCCTCTTTACAGGATGTCATCCTAGCAATCCTAATGGCCTGTCCTTTCACTATACTAATTTTTTGGCTAAATGGATGTTCACTTTGAAAACGTAGGTAGGCATTACAAAAAGTCTTCTTTCTATATAACAAGGATTTAAATCCCTCTTTTTCTTTGGAAATGGTAGTATCCAAAAAATTAATTGAATTTTTGTGGTATTGGTACGTAAATACCAAAAAATGAGTGGTTGAATTTAAATATTCTATATATTTAGGGATCTCTTCTTCCATACCAGTCCATAGTATAAAGATATCATCCAAATATCGTACATATAGTTTAACACTAGCCCAATAGGGGCCACCAATAACAAAGTTGTTCTCCCGACCCAGTAAAACTAGGTTTGCATAAATGGATGAACATGCTGTTCCCATGGGGACACCTTTGATTTGTTGGTAATATTCACCTTCAAACCAAAGGAAATTATTGTCTAGTACCAAACTCATTAATTCACCAACTAGTTTAACCATATCATTATCCAAGTCCGAATATTGGAAAAGCACTTCTTCAAAAAAAGTTAACCCTTCTAATTTAGGGATACTTGTGAAAAGATCTTTTATATCCACTGTGAGAAAACGAACATTATCACTAAAGAATTCTTGTTTAATATTCCTCAAAAATTCCCACGAATCTTTTAACAAATGTGGTACTTTCTGAATATGTTTTACACAATTGTCTATAAACACAGTTAATGGGTGAACTTTGGATCCCCTAGCCGCTACTATTGGTCTAAATGGCGGTTTACTAATATTATTATGTATCTTGGGGATACCGGAAAAACAGGAACTAGTGAATCCTTTCTATATACAAATTCATGAATATCTTTACTTATTCTTCCATCTAATAAATATTCCTCCAGGTATGAATCAATCCTAGTGTATGCTATGTTTATCTGATTTTTGGATATCCCCACATAGGTACTGTTATCGAATATTAAATTTAACATTTCATCGGAATAATCCAAACTACGAAATAAAACAACTCCTCCTCCCTTATCAGGAATCATAACTCTTACATTATTATCTTTTCTTAAATTATTTAATAATTCATTTTCTCCCCTTGTTAGGTTCTAGTTGTTAACATTTTTGGTATACTTAAAGATGTTATATATATCCTCCATAACTAACCTTTCATATGTTTCTACAAGGGGATGTAAGGGGGGATTGTAAATACTTTTTTCTTTGGTAAAACATAACTGAATAAAGTATTTTTCCTTTCTACCTCTTTATGTTCTAAACTTATTTCCAAATTAAGTTTTCTAGTATACAACTTTAAAGACACAATATTATCTACTATATCCCCTGAAGAAGAGGGAATATATTTCACACCCTTCGAAAACAATTTGAAATAATCTTCCGTAATTAATCTATTTGTGTAACTGTATATTGTAAATCCATCCATCTTGTGTACTATCCCACTATTGTTATCTATAGAATTATATGAATTCACTATACTCAATTGTAATTCCTCCTGTGTGGATAATAATGTCTGTTGTATTCCCCTTTCTCCGTGTAATACTGTGCCAGTCTCTGTGAGCGTCGAACCTCTAGAAAATCCTCACCTTCCTGTGTGTTGGAATAGTGGAAGTCATCTTCCCTGTCTTCCCTTTGTCTTTTATTACTTACCACCTCACTATACCTGGGTGTTCTGTGATCAAAATTCTGTCCTTCAAATGAACTAGCATGTGATGGCAAAAACTTGTTCTTCCTGTCCTGTACTTGTCCTGCCATGTTGTCACTTTTGTTAATATAAACTTGTTTGTTTAGATTACTCTTTTTATCCCTTTCTAATTTACGGTTCTTTTTTTGAAAAATATTATAACATATTTTATCTACCTTGTCCAACATCCTATAATATAAAGCATTGTACTGGGGAAACAACAAATCATTATTGACCTTCTTGTCTAATTCCTGAACTTCTAGTAACATTCCCTCCTTCTGTTTTTCATAATAAAACAAAGTTTTTTTAATTAACCCTAACCCTATTTCATCAAAATAATTAGTATAATCATTCATAACTTCCTCAGTGTATGTGACACCAAAAGGAAATTTGTATATTCTTAACCCTTGTGGCACAATTTTAAGTGAAATACACTGTTTAAAATATGCAATGTCTATTTCTGTAGTTTTGTATTTAAACAGTCTTTTTTCCAATTGAAAAATCAAGTCCTTTAAGGAAACTGCATTGTATCCGTGATTACGTAAAAAATGAGCATCAGGACCTTCTGTTCGTGAATTTTCATTATTAGCAAACACATATTGTTTAGTGAATATTTTTTCAAATCTGTTGTTGGCATCTAAATGTCCCGTTTTATCCATAGTCCCCGAACAATCAGTAATGCGCTCTCGACTACAGTTACTTCTATTGTGTATATTATTATTTGGTATAGTACCTTGTTTCAGATGAACCACCTGTGTGTTAACCTGTTTATAATTCAAATGGGTTGTAACCGGTGAAGAATTGATAATTATGTCTCCATTGTTCCCTTCACGATCTGGATTTAATGCCACCGTTTCTCCTTTGTATTGTGTAGAACCCATATTCGGACGCTCCATACGACTAACGTTTTCAGTAAATCCGAAAGTTGCAGCATTTGGGGGGGGGTAAAAGGAACCCGTCTCCATACAGATACCATAACCGTTGTAACCTGGGGGTATGAAATTACCACATTTGCCAATAAAGGATTGCCTAGCGGTAGCACAACTTTCCTTTTGGGTCAGAAGTTCCAATAACTTGGTTAGTTCACCCTTTAAACAAGAAACTTCTCCCCGCAGTTGTCTAATTTCCGCTCCGGTGTCCTCGGCCAACACAGTCCCAGATAGGTCTAGTTCATCTGTGATATCCATAGCAAGAAAACGGCAAGGATAAGAAACTCTATAACATAACCAAAAATCAAAAACTGAGTACTAAAACAAAAAGATAGCCGAAATCTTGTACGGAGCCACTAGTGTAGTAGAAACTTGTACTGAAGAAAAACACAATACAAAAAAAAATGCAAACAGTTTAATAATCCCTTTTAGCGCTTTCAACTCCAATAGAGACTTCTTCAGAAATAAAACAAAAGCACCAATTAACTCCATTTATATATTAAACGATCGTGACATCATCGTTAATTAATTAAATTTAAAAAGATATCACCAAAATTACGTTTAAAAACTTTCTTATATACACTACTAATTTACATCCTATGAATTATTGACCACTTAATGTTGAATATTTGTTATATAACATTTATCATATACATAAATATACTCTCACTTTAGTTAAGAAATATATTAATGAAGATTAATAAAAAATATAATATAATAATAAAATTAAATACAAAAATAAACTTTAAAATTCTTGAATTAAGACCCACTAAATTTCTATCCATATTCTATAGAATCTATTGATACACCTTCAATTGATACTATTAAAAAAATGGGTCTATATGACTTGGTCGACAGTTCATATGATCGACTGTTTATTTGGTCGACAGTTCATTTAATCGACAAGCATTTTAGGTCGGGGGCTTCGCCCACACCAATGTGGGTGTGCCCCACACCTAACTATATATATCAACTCCAGGGTCACACAACATTGGGGAAGGGGGCAAATGCTTGTCGATCAAATGAACTGTCGACCAAATATACAGTCGATCATATGAACTGTCGACCAAGTCATATAGACCCTAAAAAACACAATGTTAGTCCTATGTATTGTTTCTATATGTTATTAGCTCTCTCTTGTAACATAGGAACAAGTGATACATAGTTATTTAAGCCTGGTGCAAACATAGCTGCCAGTCTAAATTGCCACTGGCTCTCCTTCTTTTTTAAAACATTTTTCCAATCTCCACCTCTAGGGTTGATTTGTACTGTTTCCAGAATGCCAAACACAAATTTATCAAATTTTACACAATTAATAGAATGCCTATATAATGCATTTGTAGTTTTGTGATTTTTTACATCATTTAAGTGTTCGTATATTCTGTTTTTTAACATTCTTTCAGTTTTCCCTACGTAAAAATGCCCACTTGTCGTGCACCAAGCCAAATATACTACCCCTCTTGTATTACAATTGCCCTTTTTAAACCAAACTTTACTCCCAATGTTATTGTTTAAAACTAATGTAGTTTCCTTAGTGATATATGGACAATATTTGCACATACCACACTGCTTTGTACCCCTCTTGTCTTGACCCATATTGTCAAATTTATACTCCAATAACTGTTTGATATTATAATCTACTCTGTTTACAAATTTTGGCCTATTCCCTACTTTATCCAAAATTTCCTTTTTAGTTCTAAAAATATTCCAATTTCTTTTAAGAGCTTCTTGAACTAAATGGGTATTTGTATTATACTGCAACGTACAAGCTTTAGTAAAATTTCCTGGTTTTGAACCATTTACACTGGTGCCTGATATCTCTTCCACATGAGTACCTAACAAAGGATGGTACTTGATACCCCATTGTGCATATATGTGTTCATTCATTAACATTATTTAAAAAATTAAGGGACAACTTTTCAACATTTCAAATACATGCATTTGAGTATGTCTTATTTCATATGTGCAAGTCAGCCATATGATGGAAAACCATTTAAAGCATGTCATAGGAAAACAAAAAAGAAAATACATGTTCAATTTCTAATTGAAGTTGAAAAAGAGACTTTGAGGAGATATTTGAGTATATTATTCAGTCCAAAGGAAGCAAGGGAGGAGCAGGAGCTTCTCCAATTGGAAGAAATAATATTGGAAACATGTACTGTAAAAGAAAATAGCATCATTAATTTATCCAAGATGATTTTAACATCGGAGGATATTCCTTTGTTTAATAAAGGTCTCAAGTTCATTCTATCATCCCTCGAAGGTCTAAGTAATGCCCTTATTGATTTCAATTTATATTATTCAAAGCAGTTATGGAAATTATTAAAGTTTATGGCACTAGATGCTTAGGGACTAGTGGATAGGATTGTCATATTGTGTTGAGCATAGAAAAAATATGGACATATATGTTCATAGGTTGGTACTATGCTATCGGCACTAGGGCCTAGACAAGCCTAGCCATAACAATTCCCTGGCTATTTCTTCCCACACTATTTACTTCCCTGTACTCCTGAAAGCATTGATCCATACACAGACAAATAAACACACACACCTTTACACTTGCCACGTCTGGGAATAGAACTCCTCCCTAACTAGTATATCACACTACAGCATTATGCAGTTATAGGATGCACCAGGGAGAATACTTATTTATTCCTAATGTCATAAATGTGGAGGGAAATAAGGATGTTATAAAATATCGGGGACAGCCCATGTGGAAATAATGAATATTTGATAAGTAACTGACTGTAATAAAAGAAAATGTTATAATTGTAGAGAAACTGGTCATGATAGAAAAGATTGTTTATTTGCTAAGTTTTTCTGCATAGCCGCCTATTTTGAGCATTTTCTGGCTTGTTAAATTTGATTTCTGCATTAGTAACTGTATTTAGAGCACAACCTAGAGCTGTTTACTGAATTTCCTGTTTGCACTTATTTTTAAAATAGTTTTTTTCTCAAAACTTGCATTTTATCTGTCTTTGGCCTAGGACTCTTGTGTGGGATCATTTACTGCACTGTTATAACTTGTTGCTACTTGTGAACCTCTGCTATCTTGGAAAAAAACAATAAAACAAAAAAAATCTTATTTTTTTCCCACTTTTCTGAGATTTAAAAAAGTTCAGTTACAGGCTTGCTGTTCTTGAACTGTTTGTAAGTTTCTGTGAGGCCATTTTTTGCTTGGGCTAAAGGAAAGTCTCTCTGTTGATCAGTGGCAGTGAAAAATATTGAGCAGCCTGCCTGCCCCTGTGGGAGTGGTTACTGACTTGAAACTGTAGTTTTATTGGCCATTTTGGGTCAATTCCAAAACTCCTTCATCTTCCTCTCTTAAAACCCTCTTTTGCATGGTTTTGTGCGTTTTTGAGCATAGCGCAACAATGGGCAGCGCCGCCGAATTGGGTTTAAACTATTCCTGGCTCTACAAAGTCTGCTCTTCACTTTTTCCCTTAGAACTGCTCTATCTCTCAATTTAAACACCATATTCTCATTCTAAGGCCCTTCACTGGTCCAATTAAGTAATCCTACAAGTTAGCACTATTAAACCATAAGCACTACTTACTCTTATACTCTCTACGATTACCCTGTCCTCTATTGGTCCGTCTTAAATTCAGTTTCCCTATTACTCTAGCATGCCCAAAGATCAGTCAATGGTTTCCTCTCCAGTCCAGCTGGTGAATCTGGGAATTTTGAGGCAATGTTACAACTGTCTCATGTACACGGACAACCCTCTCCTCCTCCAAACAGGTTCAAATATATGTGAGAGATGCAACTATTTAGCCAAACTGGAGGCTGAGCTCTCTCATCTCAAAACTGGTGTAACCAGTCAGGAGGAGAAGGTAACCTCACACAACACAATTCCAGTATCACACTGTCCCACCACATCAGCGAACCAAACACATAAATACACAAACACATACTCGGAGGCTCTAAATAAAAATCTACCTAAGCAACAGAGACCTCCAAAGCAGACATCTAAGCAAACACTACCTCAAAACAAAACACACACAACACATAATCCAGAAAGTCAGTGTGCCAAGCAGCCACAGCCCTTAAGGCTGAATAACACACCTGATACTCTTGTTATAGGTGACTCTATTGTCAGACACACTGATGTCCCGCTCACCAGGCTGAATAAAGAGAAGGTCACGGTGAGCTGCCTGTCGGGTGCTAGGATCCGACACATAACGCAAGCGCTCAGGAGACTCCAAAGCAAATACAAATATGACTCAGTCATTGTACATGCTGGTGTGAATGACCTGAGACATACCTCCCTGGACTACATGAAAAGAGACATAGAGGAGCTCTCTGATCATGTAGCCCAGGCTGGTATGACCCTGACCTTGAGCAGCATCTTACCCTCACCTAGAATGATGCCGCAGTACAAAGACAAAATGATCGATTTTAACAATTGGCTAAATTTTGGTGTCATTCAAAGGGGATCCAGTGTCTGTCAGCCTGGGATGACATGCTCGACAAGCCACGTTGCTTCTCTAGGGATGGCTTGCACCTGTCACCACTGGGCTTTCGGATATTGGCAAAGGCTCTTGCCACCCCCATAGTGCCTTTTTTAGGCAAGGCTCAAAAGTCAAACCCACCCCCATAGACAGCACAAGGAACAAGAAACTAAGGGTAATGCTGAAAAACACCAGAAGTCTTAACCTCAAGATGCACGCACTCGAAGCTCTCCTCAGTATGGAGAACATTGATATCTGTGCAGTGACAGAAATCTGGTTCAAGGCTCCAGAGAGCACCCAAGCACTACCAGGCTATACCTCATATCATGCTTTTCGGCCCCAAAATCCGGACCGAACCACAAAAGGAGGGGGAGTTTCCATATTTATCAAGGATATCCACACCTCCGGGTTAGTGGCATTGCACGAAGTATCAGAGACCATCCACGTGCAACTAACAGTGGGCAAGACTACTTTTCAGTTTATAGCATCCTACAGACCACCCTCTCAAAGTCAGGAATCCCATTCGGCTTTCCTGAAAACATTGGAGAACATGAAGATCTCTCCGAACACCATTATATTGGGCGACTTCAACTACCCAAACATTGACTGGGAGCACTACTCAAGCCCCAGCACCTTATCCCAAAGATTCCTGGAAATTATAAACTCAAATGCTATGGAACAACTAGTCACCACTCCCACAAGAGGGGACAACATAATAGACCTGATCATTACCAACATGGGGACTCTATGCTCCACACCAGAAGTATATCCCTCATTGGTAAGATCAGACCATAAATTAATTTCACTGGATGTCCACATCCCGGCCCCACCCCCAGCCCAGAAAACCACAGTGAAAAACTTCTCAAATGCGAACTTCTCACTTCTCAAAACTGAAGTGGAATCCTTCAAGGCCCCAGGGCCAGTGGAAACTACAGCCCAAACTGCAGAATCCTATATAAATGCATTCTACGGACATCTCCAGGAATGCATGGATCATGCTATCCCAAACAAAACCAAGACCCAATCATCCAAAGGCAGGCATCCAGTCTGATGGACCCCTGCCATAAATAAACTGTACAACAGAAGGAGGAAGCTACTACATGATAGAGCAAAATCCCTAATAGGGAAGGCATCTCTGATCAGTACTAGCAAAAAATTACTATCCCTCATAAAATCCTCCAAGGCCAGCTTCGAGAGAAAAATTGCACAGGACACCAAAGACAATCATAAGGCTTTTTTCAGTTATGTTAGAAACCTGGGATGCAACTCCCAGTCTTGTTCTGAGTTGATTCTAAATGACAAAAAATACACTGAACCCACAGACATCGCCAATATCCTGGCAGACAGGTTCAGTGCAAACTTCTTCACCCCACCCCCCAAAAGAGCAAGTAGCTATCCCGGCAGAGGGCTGCCTCTCAAACATCTCAGATGCTCAGGTGAAGGCTGCCCTCTCCAAAGCAAAAAACACTGCTTCCACGGGACCAGATGGCGTCCCAGGTTGCGTCCTACATGAACTACAAGAGGAACTAATCCCTCAAATAAAACAGCTATACAATCTCAGCCTCACTACAGGATATGTGCCCACAGAATGGCGTACAGCAACAGTTGTCCCACTCCACAAAGGTGGAGCCTCTACGGACCCTGGAAACTATCGTCCCATAAGCCTGACTAGCTTAGTCTGCAAGGCTATGGAGAGGATCATCATGGAGCTCATAAACAAAGACATTGGGGACCTACAGACACTAGATCCTACCCAGTTTGGCTTTGTCAAGGGCAGATCCTGCCTTTTGAACCTGGTTGACTTCTTTGAAACAGTCACCAAAGCCATAGATGAAGGGAAGGTAGTCCACACAGCCTATCTGGACCTTGCAAAGGCATTTGACACAATACCCCACTCGGGCATCATAGATAAGCTATCCAGCTTAAATATAAACCCCTATGTCACAAGATGGGTCACAAACTGGCTCAAAGACAGAACCCACAGAGTGAGAGTTGCTGGAGCCATGTCAGACTCGAAACCGGTCACAAGTGCCATCCCACAGGGTTCTGTCCTGGGACCACTCTTGTTCGGTATATACTTTTCCGAGGTACAGGCAAACGTGGGAGGACTATGGCTCACCAAGTTCGCAGACAACTGCAAACTGGGCGCCATAATCAACTCTCCAGCTGACGCAAACATCCTTCAAAAAGGTCTCACAGAGACAGATAACTGGTGCCAGCACCATGGTTTAAAGCTAAATGCCAAAAAATGTATAGTCATACCCTTTGGCAAAAACAATGTGCGTACAAATTACCACATAGGCGGAAACCCATTAAGTACAGAGAAGGTTATTAGGGACCTGGGGACCCAAGTTGATAGCAATCTCTCCTTTGTAAACCACATTGCCAAAGTGGTTAGAAAGACCTACTACATAGCCCACCTCATCACGAAGGGTTTCACATCTAGATCAAGAGAGGTAATCGTGCCCCTTTATTCATCCCTCATCAGGCCCATCATAGAATACAATGCCCCTTTTGGGATGTACCTTACCCGACACCTGCAGCAATTAGAAAGACCCCAAAAGTATGGATCAAGGGTCTCAAACAGATGCCATATGCTGCTCTGTTAAAAAAACTCCAGCTCTACTCAGTTGCATACTGCCTACTTCGAGGCGATCTATGCCTGACATACAAAGCTATGTCAAATCCAGAATTAATGGACATGCTCCACCTCAGTAAATCTAAATCCCTTAGAGCCACATGCTCGAGGGACTTGAACCTCAGCACAGAAATAAATAGAACTTGCTGGAGGGACAGGTTCATAACCCAGAGGCTCCCTTCACTCTGGAATAGAATTCCAGTTCATGTGAGGCAGAGCACCTCACTGAATCTCTTCAAGAAGAATCTCGATAAGTGGATGGGGGACCGTAGGTTTGTCCCAGGGATTACTCCCGTGTCACTATTAGACAGAGGCACAGTAAATTAAACCTTAAAAAGGGCACAGTATACTCAAATCAAAGGGTGGTGTAAGCCATACAGAATCGGGCTAGGCTTATAATTGCCCCAGGGCAGATAGCCTAGTATGAACCTATGAACCTAAGATGTGATTTCAAGTGTTACAAATGTAAAATAAAAACTGGGCAATTATGGATGGATTGTAAAATAGAGCAAAATGATGAAAAATAAGAAAGCAAAGAAGAGGAAATATGAAAAGAAACAAAATACTGGAAATAGAAGATAAAGGAAGAACAAGTTAGAAATAAAGATGAGAATCTATTAAAGAAAAAAAGAAGTCATAGATGAAGGATCTGAAATAAGTGATGAGGAAGATATAAATTGGAAAGTAGTAAAAGGAAAAAAAGTCTTCTTTTGGTAAAAACATAAGAGAACAAGAACGTTTTAAGGGATGAGTATAAAAAGAAAAAAGGAAAGGAGAAGGATGATAAGATAGATGTTGGATTCGTTTTAAGAAACTCACCTTATCTAAGAAAATAAAGCATAAAAATAGTAATAATTCAGGGTACATTCAGTAAATATGAATAGTATTAAAATACACTTAGAAGGATAGGAGTTTTTAATTTGGTGTAATAGGTGTAATGTGCATAGAATAGTATAGATGTGGATAAACTAAGGTTAAATGTGAGATTGATGACAAAAGAAGAAAAACTGTAGACAGAAGAACTTTGGGGAGGGGACACGAGATGGAACTTAGGAAATGAAATACATTTCAGTATAGTTATTCTTTGTAAAGAGTCAGTGAAAGTATAATATTGGTAATAATGGGAAGGCTACGTATTGTAGACAAAGTGGAATAACCAGGTATTTATAATTATAGCATTATGTGCCTGCGACATAAAAAAGAAAGGGAACATTTATTTCATAAAAATTTAGATTATGTCATAATAAATTTGAATATAACATTAATAAGAGATTTCAAATATGATTAAAGAGGAAGAGGGAAAAAAAGTTTAGGATATAATGTAAACATGTTAGACGTTATAAAATGTGGAAAGATAAAAATTTCAACAATAATTCGTGGACATATAACTGGGGTGGATATAAAACTGAACTAGATTACTTCAGTGTATTAAACAATTAAACACTGATAAAGGAGAGGTAATTGTGACAGGTTTTTCAGACCATCTGCCAATATGGAAAGAGATAGAGGAAAGGAGAATATCTGGATGGGAAAAGGAATGAAAAGAATAAATGATAGAATATGGGATGAAAAAGCAAATAGAATAATAACACAGTTATGGAAAGACCTTGTTACTATGACAGTATTTTATTAAAAAATGGTCTGAGTGGTGGCTTTGTTTCAAAGAAAAATATAAGCATTTTTTTGTTAATGGCAGATAAGATGTATGAAATGCAGAAAAAGTAAAATATGGTAAAACTATGATCAGCTGCCTTGAAGGATCTGGAAATAAATTATAGGGGATCATTTGTGAAAGAATTGAGAATTTACTAAACAAATCAAGAGAAAACTGAATAATTATTATTTATTATTTAAGAAAATTTATTTTTTACAACATAAAAGGGAAGATGTATCAGCTTATTTAAGCAGATTAGTTTATGAAGAGAAACATAATGAGAAAGATGAAAGATGAAAAAGGAGAAATAAAAATGTCCTAGAAGCAGATTATGAATATTGTGACAAATCACATAAAGGGATTGTTTAAAGACATAATTTACAAGAGAAAATATGGGATGTTAGAAAACTTTCAGAACTGTATAATAAAGACTTAGAGAAAGAAGTTTCATGATATGAATTAGATAACATACTTGGACAAGTTAATATACAGTTAGTAGCTATTTCTGATATGCTAGAGTGTATTCTGTATATCAACTTAACAGATTTGCAGAAACAATATATTTTTTTAAATTTTGAATGAATGGTTCAATGAAGTTTTTATGTATAAAAAAATTATGTAGTGGAGTACTTAAATGTATGTGTTAAAAGGAAGAAAAAATTAAATTAAAAATGTGGAGACCTGTAGTATTGAATAATGCAGGCCATCAAATATTGATGAAAATAAT
The DNA here is from genome assembly GCF_019279795.1 of Protopterus annectens. NCBI lineage: Eukaryota > Metazoa > Chordata > Ceratodontiformes > Protopteridae > Protopterus > Protopterus annectens. The sequence continues at coordinate 1,942,812,916 of NC_056729.1, read as the reverse complement.
TCAGAAGGGAAAAGAACATAAAATGAGAGAAATATAGAAAATAGTATATTGAGTTTGAAAAGTAAAGGATATCAGAAATTACTGATTATAACTGAAACTGTAGATGACACTGTGAATAGAAAAGAAGTTAAATTCTGAAAGGAGATTTAAACAAAGTCTTTGATACTACATGGCATGAATCTTTATTTCTTATTGTGAAGGAATACAATATTAGTAGAAAAATTAGGAACATATATCATTCAGCATATGATAAGAATAAAGTAGGAATTTTAGTAAATGGATGGTTGAGTAAAGAAATAAAAATGGCATTAGGCAGGGATGTCCATTCAGTAGCATTTTATTTTCTTTAGATATGAGTGTCTTAGATAAGTAAATGCAAAAATCAAATATGCAAATTATAGCACAAATGAGGGGATACAAATCTCAGTTATATTGACTTATGCAATGGAGAAGGAAGTAAGATAGTCTGCTGAAGTGGTGCAGATAACAGAATTGGCATCAGAAAGGCTTAAGATGGTCTTCTGTTAAAAATAATCAAGCAGGATGATCCTGGTGACAGTTCTATTGTTCCATGAGGTGATAGGTAGATAAGTGATTTGGAAGTGTTAAGGATTACAATGTGGAAGAGAAACCTGGTGATGCATCAGCAGAAAATGCAGCAGTTTAAACGTATGCACCAGTGACAGAAATGAAATGAGGAAGACATCAATAACGTGAGAAGGTGCCTGGTTTTGTGGCAGCAGATAACGCTGCAACTAAAACATACGCAGCAATGACACTAGGTAAAAAAATGAGCGCAGCAACACACTCTAAGTAAAACCGCTTTAAATAGAAGAAAAGAACAAAAATGATACTATAATAGACAGATATTATACAGGGGCAATCTGGTTACTGTTCTGGTTTTAAAGCTCATGAAATGTGGCCTTTTATACTTATTGGGGCAGAAGCATTTTGTGACTTAATATTTGCAACTGATGGACTGATGATGACATTTCTGGAGCTGTGTAAGAAAAATAAGGACATCTATCCATGTAATCATTATTTCTTTTCTGGTAGTAACTTAAATATTAAATAATGTAACTTTGCAGTTTAGAACTGATGAATTAGAAGAAGAACACATTAAAAATGCATACAGGGTCTGTGTAAATTTATTGAAAATATTGTGAAAGTTTAAGATGAGAGAAATGTATGGAATGGTGGTGGAGGTTGAAAGGTTGTAATCTGAAAAACACAGCCAAACTTTTGCCAGTTGTTATTTTTGTGACTGGTCATAGACATACATTAACATTTGCTGGGAAGCCTAAATCATGTTTCTTTTTTGGGGATGTTTCTCATATAATTAATGATTTAATGATTGTAATATGATACAATGTAACCAGTGTGTGGAGAGAGAGGCTGTACAGCAAGAAGGTATACACTTGACTGCAGGTTGTGCAAAAAAGGAGGCTTTTGGATGGATTGTTAAGTACTAACAGATGAAAAAGAAAGGGAGGGGGAGAGGACATGAGACTGGGGGTGAGGGTGAACTAGGTGAAGATGAAACCAAAGAAGAAGAGAAGATATGAAGGGGAAAATGAAGAGAGAAAATGTTTGCAGGAAGAGAGGTCAGGAGAAGGGATTCATACTAATAAGGTTTTAAAGTTATAGTTAGTGAAAAAGCTGATTTTGAGGATCAATGATTATTTGTACAGAAACCCAAAAAAAGTATTCAATTGGGAAAAGAGTAAAAATTAAAAAAAAAATCCAATTTATAAATATTTCTCCTTAACTTAATAGTAAGACAATAATTTTAGACTGCTTTCAGTAAATGTTAACAGTATTATTAATACTGTAAGAAGGATAGGAAAACAAGAATGATGTATTAAATGTGATGTGGATATTATTCTAATAGAGGATTTAGGATTTTTGACAAGTGAAGAAAGACTGGAAACAGAAAAACATGCGGGGTAGAAATATAAACATGGAATTTAGAAAGCAAACTTTGTTCTGGAGTGGCTATGGTGTGTAAAACAGTGAAAATGCTAGATCTAATGTTAGTATGGATGGAAAGGTTAACAGTAGTGAATATGAGGTGAACCAAATATGTTTGTTGAAGTACAACATTATATGCATATATATATAACTTGTAAAGAAAGAGAGACTTTGTTTCATCAAGTATTAGATTATGTTGTGTATAAGATGACATTTAAAATTGCAGGTGAATTTAATTGTGATTTAGGGGGAAATGTAAAAAGGAAGGGAAGGATAACATATAGGAAATGATAAATGGGGTAAATTAGCTGTGAGGAATAAAAGTCAATATGTATATAGAAGGGATTACTTGGATATGAAAATTGATTATTTTGTATTTTTGGAAGGCTTAGAAATAGTAGATGATAATACAGATGTGACTTATTTTTCAGACCATTTAGCAATGTGGGTGGAGATGATGGAAGAAAGGTATCATATTAAAATAGGAAAGGCAATAAAAGGAATAAATGAGAGATTATGGGATGAAATTGGATAGTGGGAAGTATTGCAGTAATGGAAGGATCATATAACCATGAAGGACTTTTATTATAAAAACTAGTCTGAATGCTGCAGTGAATTTCAAAAAAGTATAAAAAGTTTTTTTTTTCAATGCAGGATTGATGTAAGAATGGAAGAAAAAGTGAAGTATGGAGAAATGTGTAGAAATGTATTAGAGAATTTAGAAAATAATCAGACTATTGCAATATAAAAAAGAAACACATAAAACAATCTGAGAAAAAAAATAAGGCATTACAGTTTAGGAAGATATATCACTTACAAGAAAGAAGGAAGGAGGTATATGAATAATTTGGTAAAATAGTAAAGGAGGATATTAGTATAATGAGGGAAATAAAAAAATGTAAAAGGAGATGTAAAAAGATGCACAAGAGACAATATGAGTATTGTAGTACAGCTTCTGGAAAATATGCTTAAGAATAAAAAAGAAAAATAAGAGAAAATTGGAAGTAAAAAAAAGAATGGTGTAAGGAAAAATTTGAATAATAAGTTGCTATTAGTAATCTAGATAAAGCAGTTAAGGAAAGAAAATGTTGACTCAGTATCAGGCCCAGATGGTATAGGATATGGAATGTACAAGAAGTTAATGGATAGGCAAAGAAAGTATTTTTAAATGTTCTAAATTAGTGGTTGAAGGATGGGTTTGTTTATGAAAAGTTATGTAGGGGATATTAAAATTTATATGGATGAAAGATGAAAAGAGTGTAATAAAACACTGGAGACCCGTCAGACTAAATAACACCGATTATGTTGTTTTTTATGAGAATAATACAGAAGACAATGGAAGGAACAGGGGCATTATGGAAGAAAATATGTATGGTATAAAAGGGAAGGGATATCGAGAATTGTTATTAGTTGTGAGAGAAACTGTGGATGTTATAAGTAAAAGGCAGGATGTGAAACATATGTTAGGTGATATTAGCAAGGCACAGTAGGGCATGATGCTTTGTATGATTTTATGGAGAAGTATAGAATACATAATAGAATTAGGAAAGTGTGTATCTCGGCAAATCAAAAAAACAGAGTGAAGGTGTTAGTGAATGGGTGGCTGAATAAAGAATTATGCATGAAGTGTGCTCTCAGTAAAGGATGTCCCATGAGTGAAATATTGTTTGCATTAGTAATGAATGTGATAGTGAGTCAAGTAGCTTATAAAATGAAGCATGTTAGATATGTGATGCAAAGGGAGGTGGTGATTCAAGTAGTTTTGATGTAGTTACTAAGAACAAAATATGGATGAGAGTAGTGCTGATTCATCTGAATGGATATTTTAAGGAACTGGGAATGACCTTGAATAAAGATACAAGTAAGGGTTTGGGTAATGTGAAAACTAGGAAGGTTTTATTGTTCAATAAAAGAAGTATCTTTGACTCGGATAAGACCCGGGTAAATTATGTATTTATGATGCAATGGAAGGATTTGATAAAAGAAATGAAAGAAAGATGATTTTTCTGGAGTATGTATAGATTAGCATTCAGGAAAAAAGTGTATCTGATGAATTCTGAGTTAATGGGAAAAATAGTATATATATATATATATATATATATATATATATATATATATATGACAAATGCTTCTATAATCCCAGAAAATATAAAAAGGCAATTGTGGAATTGGTGTTTTCTTTCACATGGGATTCAAGATTAAGTCCAGTGAAAAGAGACATGCTGTATATGAGTGATGAAAGGGTTACCACATCCATTTGTTTATTCTGTTTCTTTAAACTTGTATAAAGTACTAAAGTGGGTAAAGGAAGATAATGGGAAATTATTAGTGACAATGTATAGATATTACTCCAAATGTTATGGAAGATGATGAGAATAAGAAAAAGTGAAAAGAATATATAAATAAAAAAAATGAAAGACTAACAAGAAAAAAATTAACGTGGAAAATAAAAATGCATGCTACAGAGAATAATAGAAGGATGTGGTATAATAATGTGATAAAAACAATATTATTATATAAATCCATTGGAAAAATTACCAGAAGAAGTGATTAAAGCCATTACAGTAAGGATAAATTGGTGTACCAAGATAGTAGAGTGGTAGGCTTTCTAACAGAGACTAGTAATAAATAGGATGCAAGTAAAGTAGAATATGTCATATAAAAAGAAAGCTGAAACTGTGTTTATGTTGTGAGGGGGAAGGTGCAACAGAACATTTTTTTGAAATGCAAAAGGAGTGGTGAAACTCTGTAAAAAATTGTGTGAATAAACTTTTTTTGAGAATATTAATGACAAAAATAATATAGATTTGAATATGATTATGTATGGGTATTATAATAACATGAGAAAAGAATACATGAGAAGGGTAGATAAGAATGAAATGGAATGAAAGACTGAATGCTTTTTTAATGGGTAATGGATTTTCACTAATGTAGTGCAAAAGATTCGAATATGGCTGTGGAAGGAGTGGAGGTCAGTTATGGATAAATAATAATAAGGATGTTATAAGAAAATGATAAATAGTAAAACATTAGAAATGTGTATATATATATATATATATATATATATATATATATATATATATATATATATATATATATGTCCCTATAAACATGTACATTTTATTTTTTTATGCTAAATCAGGGCCGCAGTGGTGCTGCGGTAGAGTTGTTGCCTCACAGCAAGAGGTTCTCCCATTCGATTCTCAACTGGAGCGCCTTCTGTGTGAAGTCTGCATGTCCTCCCCATGGTCAAGTGGCATTCGAAAGACATGTGTAAAATGGGCGTGCCTTCGTTGTAGGCTGGCCATTGAGCTGGCACCTCGGGACCCATAAAACAATCTACTGCCAATCATTAGCAGACCGAAGTTCCGCTGTGGTGACCCCTAACCAGAAAAAGCTGAAAGAAGAAGAAGGGACCCCTACTCTTTTTTATATACATCCACCTAAGCTACCACCAACTCAGGAAGATGAGGCCTTAGATTAACATCTCATTCAGTGTATGGCATACTCAGGAGTGCAGTACCCCCTTATTTTGCACTGCTGTATCAGTATTGGAAATTAATCCATGTAGCTGTTGTGAGAATAGAACCTACAACTTTCTGATCTTCCAGCACCAAAGGTAAGTGTGAAACGTGTTTACATGTGATAAGAGGAATTAAAAGCTCAATCTTTGCCCGTAATTAATTTAGTTCTGGTTGGGCAGTCTTTCATATGGGGTTGGGAGGGTGGCTTAATTGCTAAGGTGATTGCCTTACAAACCCAAGGTGCAGGGTTTGAGTCTCACAAGGGATAATTGGCTAGCCTTAAAATGGCTCACAAGGGCAGTTGGCTTAGTAATAAACTATGAACCTATGAACCTATGCTAATATAAAGCTATCAAAGTCATGTCCGTATGTATACACAGGAGATAATTTAGTACTGTCCTTGACAATGAGGGATGACCCTTCCCCACACTATTCACATGCATTCTGTGAAGTTCCACCCCCTCCTGCTGATGACATTTGTGCCTTTCTTCATAGGTTCATAGGTTCATAGGTTCATACTAGGCTATCTGCCCAAGGGCATTTATAAGCCTAGCCCATAGTTATTTGGCTTTCACCACCCCTTTAGTTTGAATAAAACTATGCCTATTATTTTGCTGTGCCTCTGTCAAGCAGTGACACTGAAGTAATCCCTGGGGTATATCTGCGATCCCCCATCCATTGGTCAAGATTCCTCTTGAACAAGGCCAGCGAGGTGCTCTGCCTCACATGTACCGGGATTTTATTCCACAGCATAGGGAGTCTCTGGGTGATGAATCTGTCCCTCCAGCATGTTCTATTAATAACCGTGTCAAGGTTTAAGTCTCCCGCCCTTGTGGTTCTGAGGGATCTAGATTTTTTGAGGTGAAGCATATTCATCAAATCAGGGTTTGACATGGCCTTATATGTCAGGCACAGGTCATCTCTGAGCAAGCGGTATGAGACTGAATAGAGCTGGAGTTCTTTCAGTCGGGCAGCATAAGACATATTTTTGAGACCCTTTATCCTTTTGGTGAGGAACTTTTGGGGCCTTTCCAGCTGCTGCAGGTGTCTGGTCAGATACATTCCGAATGGGGCATTTTACTCAATCATAGGTCTAATGAGTGATGAGTACAGGGGGGCGATCACCTCCCTTGATCTAGATGTGAATCCCTTCATGATCAGGTGGGCATGATCCTTCTCCTTGTGATCAGCTTTAAACTTATTTATCTCTCCCCCTCTCTTTGCACCCTCAACTATTTCATTCTCTTGGCTGCTTCTACTTCCATGCATCATCTTTTCAACTCCACTGCTAGTCCTTTTAATGCAAGATTTTACGATAATCCAAAGACAGACAAGGTGGCCTTTAGCTCAGCTGCAGTCCCTGCTAGGCTGTCTGATGGGTTAGACATGAACATCTCACACAACAGCTCTTATGTCCTCTTTATTCTAACATGTGTGTTAGAGACCTTCTTATGTACATTCCTTAATCAGCTATGTTACTAACATTTTGAAATATTCCTCAAGCCTCATCTCAACACTTTCCTAATTGCTGTGACTAAAAGTAAAATAACTGCTGAGCCATGTATACTGCTGTTTTTCTCACCTTCTGACTACAAAGGCATATACACAAGCAATATAGTTTTGCTTGCTACAAAGGATAGGTTTTACATACATCCACACCTTTGTAAACCAAGTCACATGACAGCAGTTGTGCTTGAATCTTATCTGCCATCTATGTGACAGATAGCAGGGCCTAGCTATGCACAGCTACCATAATAGGATGAGAGACAGGAGTTAATGACCTCATGTCTACACCACTGACACTAATATATGTGTGTATGAGAGTATTTGGCCTTAAGAGTTTATGAATCCATAACCTCTGCTAGCCATTACTTTGATGGCAGTGGTGGGATTCAAACTACATCATATTCTACCTGTTGCACATATCCTTATCTCAAGCAAATACACCAATAAGATTCAGTAAGGCTGGTTTTGCTTTTAACAATATGAACATTTAATTATCAAGATTTACTATGTGCTGTCTCTTATTCCTTGAAAGTTTGAACTGATTCCCAATTGAATGTTATGTTGGTAAAAGAACCATGATAAAACCACAGAAAGCAGACAGAGTGCTATTGAAAAGTCACTAATAAACCAGAAAAAAGCACTCAGATAGCCGTTTACACCCCAGGACCTTTAATAACACAGCACAGCATCCAGTAAAATAACGCTGATCGTGAACAGTATGTTTTCGTCCAAGACTTCTTCAGAATCACCCAGACTTCTTCAGATAAGACATTCATTCTGAAGAAGCCTTGGACAAAAATGCACTGCTCGTGATCAGTGTTATTTTACTGTGGCTGTGCTGTGTTATTAAAGGTCCTTGGGTGTAAACGGCTGTCCAAGTGCTTTTTCCTGGTTTAAAAGTGCAATGATATTATAAAGGCACCAAAGTAAAATGCTGAAACATTTTAATGCATACTCATTGAGTGTTACAAAAAATGAAAGGAAATAAAAATGACAAACTGTATTGTATAATAAATAAGGCTTCAAAAATGAAAAGTATCTGTGAACATTTAAAAGAAATGCTTGAACATTATTCTAGTTCTAAAAACTTTTATTGTTTTATCTAGTAGTTTGTTTTATTTATAAATCAGCAAGAAAAGCCCATATTAAATGTATAACCTTTATGCATATTCCATGCCACTTTAGTTGTTGTTTCTATACCACTATAAAATGAACCTCTGAAACATAAAATGAGACATCTGTAGAGCTGAAGAATCAGTTTACTTGCCTAATTTAGCATGATATTCACTCAACCTGCTTAGAGAAAGCAACATGTTCGGCAAAGACATGCCAGTGAGCTAGTGACAGCTCTGTCACGGATTCTAATTTTGGATATGATGTCAATGATGATGCCATAAAAGTTCTTCACAGATAAAGGGAATTAAAAGCAACACAAGTGATTAATCATGATGTCATAATTAATCAATTTCAGACATACTCTGAGAGCAATATGATACAGTACAAGCTTAAAATAGATAAAGGATAGACTAGAGGCCTTCTCACCATTTATTATCCTATTAAATCTGAAGCAGCACACTGTCTGTCAACATCTGGGCTCAGAAAACAACTTATGAAAAAATAAATAGACTGTAGTAGTGTGTGCTTTACAATAAACAGCAAGACGTTTGCTATTCAGATGAAATAAAATAAATAATCAGATATGAATGCAGCATAATAAAGTGCCTTGTTTGTGACCTGAAGCCAGCTCTTTTAACGTACCTTTCTATTAAGATAGTTAGTAACATAAGTATTAATGCCTCACCAATGTCTATAGAACATACTGCAGCATGCCCAGTAAAGTATGAGACAGATCATAGACTGGAGCACAACTAGGCCATTTGCTTATGTTTATTTCTAAGAGGTTTTACACATACACACACACACACACACACACACACACACACACACACACACACACACACCTGGGAATTTCTACTTGGAAGTGCTATTTTCAATGGAGTCTAACAGAAATAATGGATAACAGATGTTAGAGCCTCATTATGACAATTTGCCACAATTTCTAACCCAATCTTCATCTTAATTCATAGGTTCATAGATACTTACTAGTCTTTTGATCTATGAGGATCTTAAGAAGCCTAGCGTTACATTCCCATGGTAGATTTTAGCTTCTATATCTTGCACATGAATAACCCAGAGATGGGGAAGAAAACATATTTGCCATTAAGAAGGAGATGAATGTATGAGTGTTTTCTCCTTTACATCACTTTTTGTGGCAGGCCTTCTAGTCCTGGCACAGATGCCATAGAGGGGTAGAATACCAGTGCATATTGGCATCCGTTTCTTACTTCAAAAGGAGGAGACTACAACAGCACACAAGAGAGCCCACTCCTGATATCGGCAGACTTCAAAGTTATTAATGGCTTTGTGATCCATCAGGGATGTAGAGGAGAAAACCAAAGATATGAAATCAGTTTTTCAGCGATGACTGGTTGCATTTCAGGTGTCCATACTCTAACTGCTGACAGATGAAGGGTCATTTCTGAACTGTATAGTTTGAAGGCACTGTCACAGTCTCTGAATATACTTTCTCCAAGTTGATGAGACCTCATAAGCAGTATGTATAGAGAAGAGTTGTAAAAAGGGCAGGGTGAAGAGGCTGCTAGTGCAAGCATGATATAATACTTGTTTAATGAATGATAATGCTGCATTTGTGGAATTCGGTATGATAAAATTATAGGTACTTGTTAGTGAAAAATGTGCTTGGTTTTCAATTTTAGCGATGGGTTTTTTCTTCCCTTTTTTTTTTAGTTCTCAACTTAAGGAGACACGTGCAAATCTGGGGACTGCCCCGAGGATGCCATATAAGATTGTTTCAGGACTGAAATGCAGACTGTGAATGCAGAAAAAACAGCATACTGCCTACCATTCATGGGGAGGTTTTCCCCCCGCATTAAGTATTCCTACCATTCATGGGGAGGTTTGCCCCCCACATTAAGTATTCCTACCATTCATGGGGAGGTTTGCCCCCCACATTAAGTATTTTTGTACTTTTGAAGCCATTCATTCAACTTACCTCACATCACTGCTTTTAAGTGAAAAAGGTCTCATTGATATGTACTGCAAACCTTTCCTTCAAAACAAGTTTATACACTCTAAGCATTCATATTTCTATCTGGGGTGACATGGAGATAAAACAATAACATTTTAAGATGCCATAAACTGAAATAAAAAGCCATAAAATAAAGTTTTACATAGTCAGCAATAGTCAGAAAATTTTCCTAATGACAATGTTAAAAGAAAGAATAATAGAAATCTAAATCTCAGTTGATAATAACATTAAACCACAAGTCATTTAAAGGTATAGACTTCTCTACAAGTGCATATAAACTTTAACTATGGATTGTAGCAAGGGGAATAGATAATTAGAAGTGGCCATGCTTTCAGGTTGTCTGAGAGTAACCAAAGGTTGGCCTTAGGGAATTCCCTAGATATTCCAGGGTTACATGCCATCTTGGGCTATGATTCTATGAATAATATGATGGTGAGAGGTCTGATTTAATCCTGAGGAGGAAGCAGCTGTCTTACCAAAATTAAGGAGATTTTTGTCTGCACTAACAGAGTGGACTATCTGGTCAAGATTGTTTGCATTAATACAGTTAAGGAGCATGCATATTTGTTGTCTCTGGTGTGTGCATGCCAGTCAATTTATTTTTATTCATTTATTCAACATTTGTTGACTGGGACAGTGCCTGTTTTCAGTGGAGGCCCAGGGAGAAACACTCCAGATGCACATCTTTGGAATGTGGGAGAAACCAGAATATCCAGAGGAATCCCATGTAAATGCAGGGAAGACATGAAGACTCTGCACAGAAGGCTGAGAATTGAACCAGATAACCTCTTGCTGTGAGGAAACAATGTTAACCACTGCACCACTGCACTGCCCAATGCATGAGCAGTAAAACTTGCTATGGATAATTGTGTTGGGTTCAAGAGCTAAGTGTCCTATTTGTTTTAGGTAGGTATCATGAGCAGTGGTGGACAGTAGATCTAGCCCATTTTTATGATGAATTTGCTATGTAGCAATAGAATTTCAAATGAATAAAGATACACCCGCTTGCTCGCCGCACAGTCTGAGTGAGTTGTTGGTGTTAAACTCATGTAAAGATGGAGCTTTCTCACTACACTGCAACCAAATTTCTCTAAATATTGATGAGTAAGTGCATAAGGGCCAGGAATGTTTCATCGCTGGGCGTTTTCTTGCCTTCTAGCACCAAGCAGTGCCAAACTAATATAGGTTTGATTTATTAAACTTGAATATCAAGATGACTGAGTCTGTCTACTATAGGCACTCTGTGGGTACAAAATATTTTTCTATTATGAAAAGGTCCTGACTAGAGAAATGCAGATCATACTTGGTGAAGCAGGGTAGACTGTTGACCTCCTTCTCCAAATATAATCCTGCTCAAATAGCACTAGACATTTTTTTTAAATCGGTTATTTTCTGTTTGTATTGTAGCATCTTTCCCGGTGATGGTAAGATACTGTTGAAGACTAGTTATTTCCCAGCATTCGAGCAATATGCTGAATGCTCCGCTGTGTTTTTTTTCTCATATTTGTTAGAGTGGATCATCTGTGATCACTTCTTCGTATGTGGGCTATGACCAGGTCGTATGAGTACTTAGGATGAAGAGATTTAAGACACTAGTAATGCCGACAATTCAAGTATCTGAGAGGCAGCTAGTTTCCACTCCATTCCAGCACTGCCTGCTGAGTGGAGTGTCCAAATGTCTGGCCACTAAGTCACCTGTCATGTGTGGTGGCATGCTATGGCAGCCTAAGAGGCTCAGAAATGAAGTGAATCCTGTTAGGGGAGGACATAGTGGATGATGTTGTGTGAGTAGTGAGTATAGTCTAAATATGTGGCTGAGATTTGAGACTTCTAGTACATTTCCTAGGAGAATCTCTAAGGAATTTATTTAGTACCTCAGCATTTGTGGTTTAGTGTTTATGTTGGAATGTGGTGGAGAAACAGTATGCTGCTTGTTGAGTTATGTGGTAAGTGAGATGTTTGTCTCCAATCTGAATATTTCCTCTTTTTCCTGAGGTGCTATAGCACTGAATATTTTCTTGACCTTCTCTGCTTTTGTTCAACAGCTTCCATATCTTTAGCCTAGTCTCTGTTGACCTTAGATAAAACAGTTCAGTATTTATGGCCCTATATCAGGCTTTGAATCACCTGCAGTGGAGGTCTGAGTAAATAATGCACTCAATATGCTATGACAGATTTCAGCAGCCAAAGTGTGCATAGGTGTATGTTTGTCTTTGTCATGACTATACTAGCAGGTGTGTGTGTGTGTGTGTGTGTGTGTGTGTGTGTGTGTGTGTGTGTGTGTGTGTGTGTGTGTGTGTGTGCGTGCAGCAGGGTTTAATTGACAAATTAATGCTGCTTCAGTTGCTAGTGCAGTAAGCCACGTTGTCCCTTCCCCCCACGACTGTCAAGCTGGAAGCAGCCAGTTAATCTCATCCACCACTGCCTGGTCCCTCCAGTACCATTGTTGTAGGTTGAATGAAGGGGTGCTGTCAGGGAGTTCTCTCTCTGCACTATGGGGTGGGATAGCTTTGCATCTTGTCCAGTACCATTGTTGTAGGTTGAATGAAGGGGTGCAGTCAGAGATTTCTCTCTCTGCACTATGGGGTGGGATAGCTTTGCATCTTGTCCAGTACCATTGTTGTAGGTTGAATGAAGGGGTGCAGTCAGAGATTTCTCTCTGCACCATGGGGTGGGATAGCTTTGCATCTTGTCCAGTACCATTGTTGTAGGTTGAATGAAGGGGTGCAGTCAGAGATTTCTCTCTCTGCACCATGGGGTGGGATAGCTTTGCATCTTGTCCAGTACCATTGTTGTAGGTTGAATGAAGGGGTGCAGTCAGAGATTTCTCTCTGCACCATGGGGTGGGATAGCTTTGCATCTTGTCCAGTACCATTGTTGTAGGTTGAATGAAGGGGTGCAGTCAGGGAGTTCTCTCTCTGCACTATGTGGTGGGATAGCTTTGCATCTTGTCCAGTACCATTGTTGTAGGTTGAATGAAGGGGTGCAGTCAGGGAGTTCTCTCTGCACTATGTGGTGGGATAGCTTTGCATCTTGTCCAGTACCATTGTTGTAGGTTGAATGAAGGGGTGCAGACAGGGAGTTCTCTCTGCACCATCGGGTGGGATAGCTTTGCATCTTGTACAGTACCATTGTTGTAGGTTGAATGAAGGGGTGCAGTCAGAGATTTCTCTCTGCACCATGGGGTGGGATAGCTTTGCATCTTGTCCAGTACCATTGTTGTAGGTTGAATGAAGGGGTGCAGTCAGGGAGTTCTCTCTCTGCACTATGGGGTGGGATAGCTTTGCATCTTGTCCAGTACCATTGTTGTAGGTTGAATAAAGGGGTGCAGTCAGGGAGTTCTCTCTGCACTATGTGGTGGGATAGCTTTGCATCTTGTCCAGTACCATTGTTGTAGGTTGAATGAAGGGGTGCAGACAGGGAGTTCTCTCTGCACCATCGGGTGGGATAGCTTTGCATCTTGTCCAGTACCATTGTTGTAGGTTGAATGAAGGGGTGCAGTCAGAGATTTCTCTCTCTGCACTATGGGGTGGGATAGCTTTGCATCTTGTCCAGTACCATTGTTGTAGGTTGAATGAAGGGGTGCAGTCAGAGATTTCTCTCTCTGCACCATGGGGTGGGATAGCTTTGCATCTTGTCCAGTACCATTGTTGTAGGTTGAATGAAGGGGTGCAGTCAGGGAGTTCTCTCTCTGCACTATGGGGTGGGATAGCTTTGCATCTTGTCCAGTACCATTGTTGTAGGTTGAATGAAGGGGTGCAGTCAGGGAGTTCTCTCTCTGCACCATCGGGTGGGATAGCTTTGCATTTTGTTGACTACTGTATACATTATCTATGGTGCTACTTTGCACTTATTCTCCTTCATTTGCTGTAGCCATCTTAGCTGCTATAGCAATACCTGATACCTAACACAGCCACACATATGTACCATAAATCAACAGTGAGAGGTGATATCACACTTTCTGATGTGTAACTCCTTGCAGAACAGGGCAGTGCAACATACAGCTGAAAATACCTAAACTCAATGAGCCTCTGATATATGCAAGCAAATCCACTTGCTCTATTCCACCTCTGGAGATCAGGTTCTTACTAATACACAACAGATCTGGTTTTCTTTATAAATGAATGCTAGAAGTTACAAATGGGAATAAATTCAGCATGCAATTTGCCATAGTAATTTAAAGACCAAATTGAAAATCTCTTATATTTATCTTATTTGATTACCTGACAACCCTGAGTATAAAACAGAACTGCAGTAGTGAGTGAGTTGGACATTCGTGGTACTTCTCTGTTCTGTGGAGCTACACAGAACAGCTTCATGTATCTAAATCTGAATTCATATCTTCAGTCTACAGGAATTTCTGAGAACACAGACATGCACTAAAGAGAAACTATTATGTCAGCAGAAGGCAACTCAGCTTATTCAGGTCGCCATGTGCATTCTACTTATTTTTTGCTGTACAGGAACAATAAAAAAAGAGAAAACATTTGACAGGCATTGATAAAATAGTACTTCAGTGAATGTTTAAATGCAGTGCCAGTGTTTTTTTACAGTGCTGTGATTTTAACAACATACGTATAATTCTGGCTGTGAAATGTACCGAAGAAAGGATTACCTTTGTTCTAGGGAAACAAGGTATTAGTTTAATAATCCGAGCTTATTAGTAGAGGATTACAAAGTCATTATATGCTTTGATCTAGCTCAGGCAAACAGTATTAGCAATAACAAAGCAAGAGACTCTTGCTGTGTTTTTTCTTTGCAGCTTCATATGGAGATGTGCATCTATTTCCTTTCATTCTTTTAGTGACCTTTAAGTTATTTAAGGATTCACCATATAACTGTAGTTATTCTTACCCCATAATGTTTGAAAAATATTTCAATTTTGTTTTTCTTTATTTCCATTTACCATGACAGCACACTCATGTTATGTATTTAATGTTCATTATAGGATCATTTTAGTTACTCCCACCTACCATGACATAAGAAACACCATGGTTTTTGTTGTTTGCATTCACTGTGAAAGTGCATTTGTTTTATACAATATTTAGACGTGGACCATCCAACTATCCTTTAAGTAAGATATACTCTGGCATACAGCTCCTTTGAGAATCAAATGGCTACTGAATGTCTCTGTTTGCTATTGAATTAGAAGATGGGCAAGACATTGGCTAATGCAGCTTAAAAGTCCCTGGTACCCAACAAGGTATTTTATTAGATGCAGTAGCAAATGTATTTATTTTCAAATCACTTGCCTATGAATTGCTCACAAATACTGATACGTCCAAAAGTGAATATACCCTGTGAACACCCAAAAGGGATTCACTGAGCTGTAGAAAATAACTCCAGCGCTTGTTACAACATAAGACATTGTAACATTAACATAGAATGATCTATTTATTTGTTTGGATACTTTTGGCTCCCAACAGCTGACTCTCAGCTCCTCCCAGGTCCTCTACTCATTCTGCTGCATCTACCAAACCTGTATAGCCTCCCCTGGACTATTTCTGCCTGATAGTTGTGGTCAGTGAGGAGACTGAAGCACAAGGGGGGAGCATCCTGCTGCTGCAATGAGGGTTTTCGCCTACTTTCCATCCACTGTGATTCACAGTAACATGCTGAGATGGGTCATTCAGAATCCATCAACACTGTAGCAATCATCACTACCACAAGCAGCTGATGTTAGCAGGACCCCCCCCCCCCCACAACAAACAAGCATCACCGCATGGTTGTCTCCTTGATCTCAAATAGGGAAACCCACTACACAACCACACAAATGCATCCCCAGTGTCTGCGCATGTTTCCTCAGGATGGGCATGTCTAACTTCCCTACCTGCAATGCTAGTCTAACATGGTTCACCCGAGGTATAGTCAGGGTTTTATACCTCTATATCACTGTTGTAGGCTTACCTATCATAATTATTTACAGATTTTTACAGGTGGGTTTTGCACTTTGGTCTGGTTAAGGTGTGGGATTTTATGATGTGGAACAGAACTATAGTTCAGAGCAGTAAACAGTTATTCAAAAGTACAAGAAAAGAATATTAATGAATTTTCAGGATTTTATTTTTCAAGTCTTATTGAGTAATACAGACTTCTGTTTCTGGAGTATACTTAAGGTGTCTGTAATCCTTCCAGACACTGCTTTAGTTGTCTGCTTAGTAGCATGCGTACTCTCTCCAGTGGTCTCCTTATACAAATCTTTAGATGCATTGGGTTTTCACATATTTCTAATATTTTGCAGCTATTATAATTTGTCTTTATTTGCTTCAGTCCTTTAAAAAAAAACATTACTTGCCATCATAGCATTCCTTCCTGGAAAATGTGTGTTGATTTTAAAAGTAATTTTTTGGGGTAATACTATGGCCTGGATTATATATATGCTCTATTTTATAATCCTCAAATTTGCAGACTAGACATTCAAGACATTTTGCACAAATCCAATAAAAGTAATGGTAAAGTCTAATTAATAAAGAATCCCAGTCAAACCTCAGTACTTAAAACTTTGAGTTGCTAGTGTTTTGAATTCAAATTTAAATCGCTTGCGTTATATCCAATTTTAGGCAGTACCATCTGTTAGAATTTCATGTAAATGTTTTATATTTCAAATTCTTGAATTAGTGCAACAATAGCTTAACACAAATTAATGTTTGGTTACAACATAGGATTAAGGCTACAACCTACGAGCAGGCTTTATCTTGCAGTTCTGGGTTTGATGCCATTGGTTCTTATTTAAATGTTTTTATAGTTTCATAGTTTCATAGTATAGTACTAGGCTATCTGCCCTGGGGCATTTGTAAGCCTAGCCATAGTGATGTGGCTTTTGCCACCCCATGAAATGGTACAAAAAATGTACAGAATAAATTTAGAATACTGTGCCTCTGTCTAGTAGTGACACAATGAAGGTCCCCTTATATAATAGAATTAGTTTACTGTGGCCCTGTCTAGCAGTGACACAGATGTGACCCTTGGGGTAAACTTACGATCTCCCATCCACTCATCAAGATTTCTCTTGAAGAGAGTCAGTGAGGGGCTCTGTCTAATATGAACTGGGATCTTGTTCCAAAGCATGGGAAGCCTCTGGGTTATGAATCTATCCCTCCAGCATGTCCTATTCATACTTGTGCCGAGGTTTAAGTCTTTAGTTCTCGTGGTCCTGATGGATTTGGATTTTTTGAGGTGGAGCATGTCCATCAGATCCTGATTGGACATGGCCTTGTACGTCAGGCAGAGATCACCTCTGAGCAGGCGGTTTGCTACTGAATAGAGCTGAAGTTTCTTTAGTCTGGCAAAATAAGACATATGTTGGAGACCCTTGATCCTCTTGGTGAGGTACTTTTGTGGTCTCTCCAGCTGTTGCAAATGCCGGGTGAGGTACATACCAAATGGGGCATTGTACTCAATCATGGGTCTGATGAGGGAGGAATATAGGGGTACAATGACATCCTTGGATCTGGATGTGAATCCCTTCATGATGAGGTGTGCAAGGTAGAATGTTTTTCTAACCACTTTGGCAACGTGGGTGTCAAATGAGAGGTCGCTGTCGACTTGGGTCCCTAGGTCTCTGATTACTTTTTCCGTACTCAGTGGGTTGCTGTCTATGTGATAATTTGTGGTTACTTTGTTTTTCCCAAAGGGGATGACTATACATTTTTTGGCATTTAGTTTAAGGCCATGACTCCGGCACCAGTTGTCCGTTTCTGTGAGGCTTTATTGTAGGATGTGTGTGTCTGCTGGTGTATCGACTATGGCGCCTAGTTTGCAGTCATCTGCGAACTTTGTCAGCCACAGCCCTCCCATGTTTGCTTTAACATCTGAGAAATAAATGCCGAACAAGAGGGGTCCCAGGACAGATCCCTGTGGGACACCACTTGTGACTGGCTTTGAGTCTGACATTGCTCCAGCGATTTTAACTTTATGGGTTCTGTCCTTTAGCCAGTTTGCAACCCATCTAGTGACATAAGGGTTTACTTTTAAGCTGTTGAGCTTATCTATGATGCCTGAGTAGGGTATTGTGTCGAGGCCCTTAGCCAAGTCCAGGTATGCTGTATGGACTGCTTTGCCCTCATCAAAGGCTCTAGTGACTATTTCGAAAAAGTCAACCAGGTTTAAAAGGCAGGATCTGCCCTTTACAAAACCAAACTGGGTGGGGTCAAGTGTCTGTAGGTCCCCTATGTCTCTGTTTATGAGTTCCATAAAGATTCTTTCCATAGCTTTGCAGACCAGGCTGGTTAAGCTTATGGGGCGGTAGTTTCCAGGGTCTGTAGAGGCACCCCCCTTGTGGAGTGGGACCACTGTTGCTGTACGCCAGTGTTCAGGTACATATCCCGAAGTAAGGCTAAGGTTAAATAGCATTTTTATGTGTGGGTTTAGCTCCTCTTGGAGTTCACGTAACACGCAACCCGGGATACCATCAGGTCCCATTGATGCTGTGTTTTTTGCTTTGTTTAGGGCAGTTCTCACTTGGACATCTGAGATGACAGGGAGATTACATTCAGCTGGGATAAGTATTTCTTCTTTTGGGGGTGAAGGAGGGGAGAAATTTGCACTGAACCTGTCAGCCAGAATGTTGGCAATATCTGTGGGTTCAGTGTATTTTTTGTTGTTGTGAACCAACTCTGAGCATATCTGAGGGTTTCCGCCCAGGTTTCTATCATAGCTGAAGAAGGCTTTGTGGTTATCTTTAGTGTCCTTAGCGATTTTTCTCTCAAAGTTGGCCTTGGATGTTTTTATGAGAGAACGTAGTTTTCTGCTAATGTCGATCAGAGATGTCTTCCCTTCATGGGATTTTGCTCTGACGTGCAGTAGCTTCCTTCTTTTGTTATACAATTTGTTTATGGCTGAGGTCTACCAATCCAAAGCAAGCTAAATCTAAGCAAGCTAAAAACCAAATAAGTTCTTCTAAATCAATCTTAGAACCAGACACTTTTACTTAATTGCTTACTCCTGCTTCAATAACCATTAATAAAAAAATCAAGAAATAAAAAATAAATAAAAAAAAAGAATAAATGCTGACTCTATATCATAAAATGATGGAAGTCTGACTGTCATCCAGGCTACTGGTTTATTTAACAAGCCTGCACTGTATGGAATCAGGTGAGGACTGGAACAGGGTAAATAAATGGAGATTGTGTATTTCTCGGGGGGGTTTTTTTGTCATTTATAGATTGACTTGTAGTCTAATAATACGGTACTCATTTTATTACCCAGTGCTTAGGAACTTATGATGAATCTCATTCCCAAAATCCACGGTGCAGCATGTCTGATGTGTCAAAAACTATTTTTATTTTTTTATTTATTTATTTTACATTTGTTGACCGGGCTAGTCTAACTGGAGATATTTCCATTTTCAGTAGAGGCCCGGGGAGAAAAGCTCCACAGAGAATACATTAAGGTAAACATACTAGTGTTTTAAAGAAAGTTTTAAAAGACAGAAACAACAACTCTACAGTTACTCATAATTACTAGTGAGTTTAATACTGACTCACATAGTTGCAGTCACAAAAATACTTATATAACTATAATATACTAAGTCTGATAAAGATAACTAAATGAAATAGATACTTCCACACACAGTTAAACTCAAAGACATCATATGAAGTTAAAAAATACTTTGAGAGATAAAGATCAGGTAGGAAGTATGAGAATGAGAGCTAAGAATATGAGAAATAGAAGAGGTAGGTTGTAGGAAGGAGAGCGAGTAAGATAGTCAGCAAGCAATGAGAGCTAGAAGCCAGTCTATAAGCAAAGAAGTACTAGGAAAATAAGTGGCAGAAGAAGAGGAAAACCAGGTGGATGATAGAGTAAGTAAGAAGTAGGAGATAGTAATGAAGTAGAGTCTAAGTAGTGGAAGGATTAATCAGGTTTACTACAGGTGCACAGCCAGTGATTTTGGAAGTGAAGTTTAATGTTTAGTTTGAAAAGAGGTAAAGATGCAATGGTTGTTATGTTGCTAGGAAGTAGATTCCATTTTCTACCTACTGAATTGGTGAAAAGGGAGTCGCCAGCAGTGTTATTTGATTTTATGGAATTAGCCAATAGTTTACTGGAGGAGCGGAGAGAGTTAAGATTATTGTAGGGGATTATGAGTTGAGAGAGTATAGGGGTGTTTGTTGGATGGTACAGGATTTTATGGGCAATAGTGAGTTGTTGGGTTGCAAGATAGTTTTGGAATTCTGGCCAGCCTAGTAGTTTCAGGTTGAGACAGTGGTGTGTTCTGTAGGGGTTTCCTGTAGCGAAGCGAGCAATGTTATGATAGCAGGTAGTAAGTTTGGTAAGGTTGTTTTTCCTGAGGTTGGTGAAAATGGGACAAGCATAGAGAAGAGAGGAAAGAAGATGGGAGTGAGCGATCCTAGTTCTAGATGAGGGAGTTAGAAATGGTCTAATACGATATAAAGATCCTATTTTCCTATTGATAAGTTTTATGGTGTTGTTTATGTGTTGGTTGAAAGAGAGATTATTATCAATTGTAATACCTAACAGTTTAGTAGTGGAGTCGGGAGAGATGATAGTGGCATTGTTAGAAGAGATAGTGAAGTTTAAAGGGGGGGTTCTGGAGGTAGGGGTAAAGAGGAGGAGTTTAGTTTTTTTAGCATTTAGTAAGAGAAAACGACTAGAGAACCATGTTTCGACGATATTAAAGACTTTTTGAGTATGAGATCTAAGTTCTGAGGTAGAGGATGCAGAGCAGATGAGTGTAGAATCATCTGCATATTGAATGCAAGTAGCTTGGGGGATTGTGTTTTGGAGATCATTTATGAAGAGGGAAAAGAGAAGTGGGCCAAGAATAGAACCTTGTGGAACTCCAATAGAAACAGGCAGAAGAGAAGAGATGTGGTTATTCCAGAGAACAGCCTGTTTTCTGTTAGTGAGATAAGAAGTAAACCATCTAATGGCAAGGATATCAAAAGATAGGGATTCAAGGGTATTGATTAAAAAAGAGTGGTTAACCATATCGAATGCTTTGGAGAGGTCTATGAAGATGGCAGAAGAGAGTAGGTTGTTGTTACGGTTCAGGTTAATAGTGTCTACAAAGGAAAGGAGGGCAGTAGTAGTACTGTGATTAGGTCTGAATCCATGTTGACAGTTAGCTATGATGTTGTGGAGAGAGAGGTGTTGTACAAGCTGATGGTGTATACATTTCTCCATTATTTTGGCCAGGGGAGAGAGGAGAGCAATAGGTCTAAAGTTAGAGTAGTCAATGGAGTTACCACCTTTATGGAGTGGGATAATGTGAGAGACCTTCCATATATCAGGGATGATACCTTCTTTGATTGTCCTATTTATGAGAATAGAAATAGGATATGCGATAGCCTTGGCAGCTTTTTGTAGAAAGAGTGAAGGTAACTTGTCAGCAGAGGGGGTACAAGGTTTCAGCTTAAGAAGGAGTCTGTATATGTAAGATGTAGAGATGGGATGTAGAGAGAATTTAGAGGAAGAGTTTATGAGGTTACATGTTGGGTGTGAGTTATTGGTGTTTAATTGATTAGCAAGAGCTTGTATAGTTTCAGTGAAGAAACAATTGAAAGCATCTGCAGTTTGTTGGGGGGTATCAGGATCAGAATTAAGTGGGGAAGGTATTTTAGAACGTCCTGGGGAAAGGAGTCTATTAACTGAAGACCAGAAAAGTTTTGAATTATTAAGATGGGTTTGTTGTAGATTGAAGTAGAATTTCTTTTTATCAGCTATTATGGCTTTTTTGGTTAGATTTCTAAGCTGGCGGAAGTGAAGAAGATCAGGGTTTTTTCTGTGTGATCTCCATGTGGCCCAGACTTTATTTCTAGTGAGAATAAGTTTTTTGGTTTCATGGGAGAGCCAGGGGGCAGCATTAGATTTAATTCTAATGCTACGTTCAGGAGCATGTAAGTCAAGGATAGATAAAAAAGTAGAGTTAAAATACCTTACTGCATTTTCAAGAGGGAGTGTTTTTAATGGGTTCCAATTGCATGCAGTAAGTTCAGACTGGAACAATTCTGGATTGAAGTGTTTGATGGTGCGTACATTTCTTATGATGCAGGGGTTTATACAATCAGCCTTTTCCCTTGTTATGAATGTTAAGGAGTGATCACTAACGTCATCTGGTAAGATTCCTACTTTGTAATTATCTTTGACTTTATTTATAAGAATCCAGTCTAAAATGCTTTCTCTATTACTGTGTTTGTTGAGCCTTGTAGTTGAAGTAATGGTTTGGATAAAACCATGGAGGTTGATATGAGAAGAAGGATTATCAGCAGTAATGCTATTCCAGTCTATGTTCAGGTCACCTAGTATGATGGTTTCTTGGGGATATGTGACAGATATCCAGCTAAGGTAATTTTCGAGGATTGGTATGTTATTACCAGGTGGTAGGTACATACATATAATATAAAGGGATTTTTTGGAGTTTAATTTGAGTTTTGAAATGATTGCTTCTACTTTGCTATCTTGTGTTGGAGAGGCAGGAAGGGTAGTAATATTTAGATGATTTTTATGAAGAATTGCAACTCCACCACCTTTACGGTTGGGACGGTTGAGTCTTATCATATTGTAACCTTGGGGAGTAATCTCAGTGTCTTTAGTGGAGGGCTTTAGCCAGGTCTCAGAGATACAGAGAATGTCAAATGAATGTATCTGTAGGAGGGAATGCACGTAGGGTATTTTGTTGTTTATGCTTTGGGTATTAAGATGTCCTATTAGGAAGGTGTTATTGAGTTTGGGTATGGTCATTAGGGGAGAATGGAGAGTTGGACCAGGGTTAGGGTGGATATCTCCAGCTTGAAGGTTAAGATTGATAGGTTTCATAGAGAGGTTATATTTTAGAAAGGTTAGGAGTTTAGTTTTGTTGTCTGAAGGCAAAACGTATTTTAGGTGTGACAGTCGGTGGAATCTAGGTAGTTGATAGTTAGGGGTAGAAGAAGTATATGGATATGAATGTAGAGGATTGAGATATATTATAGTATGTTTATGCAGATAGAAAGTTTGGACATGCAATGGTTTCTCATAGAGGGATAGCAGGTATATTGAGCATAGGGTGGAAACTAGTAGTGTAGAAAGTAAAATCTGGGTTGACAAGAGTAGAGCCATAGTAGAAGTAGGTGTGGTTGTGAAAGGTGAAGGGAAGTAGGAGAGGGTGGAGTAGAAAGGTGTAGTTATTGTAGAGTAGAAGTATGGAACAATGTAAGAAAGATTAAAGAGGAGTGGAGTAAAACAGAGACTGGAGTACAAAGAAAGAGGTAGGTTTTAGTGTAAATGGAGTACAGTAAGGTGGTGTGAGTGGGGGAAATAGAGTTTAAAAATAGAGAGAATAGTGTGAGTGCGTGACTGAGAAGGGGTATGGGTGGGTGTAGGAGGAAGGAGGATTGGAAGTTCAGAGTAGGGGTGTGACCAGGGAGGGGAGGGAAGAGGATTGGAAGATCAGGGTAGGGGGTGTGTCCAGGGAGTTTTAAGTTTAGGACCCCTGGGGGTGGGTGGGAATTGGGGGTAGGGAGGGGAGCGGAGTGAGCCCGAAGGGCGAACGGAGCGGGTTCAGCTAGAGGAGTATGAAACTGAGGAAACAATCAGTCAAGTGTAGAAACAGCAGGTAAGTCATAACTAGTAGAAAAATGTTAGGAGGTTAGGTATTAGTAGGCAGAGCAATAGTAGGCAGGTTAAGGTCAGGATAGTGAAGGCAAGGGAGGGGGATAGGGACTATATTAGAGTACAGATACAGGTAGAAGGCTGAAAACAGTAAGTAAGGCAAAGAGTGAGAAGAGAAGGTAAAGTTATAGGAGAAACAGTAGGAAATGTATTAGAAGTCAAAGGAGGATAGGCAGGAATGCAAGTGGTAAAATAGCAGAGTAAGAGTAAGGGTCTGGGCAGAAAGATATAGGGAGAGTTGCTGGCTGCTGGTAGGCCTGGGCAGGTAGTTAGGCTAGGAACACACTTCAAATATTCAGGGACATATATATAGCTAAAACATACTTAGTCAGTCTTTCTTTGTGATATCACTTGTTTCCCAAACAAAGTCTGGTAAATAGGATTAGTTTGGGCAGTTCAGGTCTTCAAGGAGGGCCAAGCTTCTGTTATGTGTTATAGCTGGGTCCCGTTATAGGGGTAGTTAAAATCTAGGAAAGAGAGTGAGATTGTGAAGAGAGAGAAAAAGGATGTGTAAACCTTAATACTCTAAAAAAATAGAATATTCAAACAACATATATCAGCTTCAGGACGAGTTACACTGCAGTAAGAGAGCAAAACAGGTTATACTTTGCATGTAGATCCTAGAAGATAGGTAGAGGCATTATTTATTATATAGGAGTCTTTTTTAAATTGTCGGCTGTGCACTGGAATAGTAGACTCTCATAAAATGCAACAGCAATTAATCGCTAGACAGTTGTCTAATTAAAAACACCAAATTACAGCAAAGTAGGATAAGTATTGAATAACAATGCAGTCAACAACTGTGTTCAAAGACTAACAAACAAAAGGCGCCAGATACTAAGGTTTGAACTGTCCTCATAAAGGACTAACCTGGAACACAACCAGTTCTACTGTTTGATGCGATACATTGTTACAGTCTTAACTCAATACACACACAGTTTGTTGCAATGTAATATTACAGACTTAACTCAATACTAAACAGTGTACTATGCTTTGCCTAGAAACTGGGAAAAAAGAAAAAAAAAGAAAAAAAGCGACCCCTCAGGGCGTACATTCACAAGATGGGGTTTAAGACTAATATGCGCGTTTCAACAATAGCGCTAATTCCTAAGAGACGCTGTGGGTCAGGATACAAACTCTAAAAAATGCTGTAAAACAGTTGTCGCATGATCTAGATAGGTTAAAGGCTTTTATTAGCAACTAAAATTAAAGCGTGAGCTGTATTGGCCTTTACAAAGCTGAGAGAACGCCAAAACAAGATGTTGCTTAGTACTAGCGGACAGATGCCTCAAAAAATAGACCAGTTAGGTTTATGGTATGTATGCACATTTACTACAATAGTGCTAGCTGTACTGGCCTTGCTCAGTGACTGTTTCACTCATATGTGATGGGAAAACCTAAAAGTGTGAGCCGGTGCATTGTAATGATGACTTTGAAACAGTATTGGAAGATTGAAAGGCTCTATGATATATAGGAATATTAGTTCAGAGGTTAAATGTTCCAAACTGGGCAAATGGAGGCCTGTTGGATAAATTAAAATTAGAAATTGGAGGAACAAGATAGAAATATAAACTCCCCCTGCAAAGTTTTGTTCTGGTCATGGAGAAACTGGCATAAAGAACAAATAGAGTGATGGAAAGCAGCATTTTTCAGAGGGAAAAGGAGTACTATGTATCTGTTTGTAGATGAGGATGACTGCATATATTTTTGAAAGGTGTTGAGGGGATGTTGCTTCAGGTGCTGCAGGTACATGAAGAGCTCTGAAGGAATCAGGCCCAGAGTGTCATTCCCACAGCATCATCAGTAATAGAAACATTTGTAAATTCCTCTTTAAAGTATTTAAAACTCATGACTATCATATAATGAAATTAAAGGAACTCAGTTATTTTGCTAAGGTCAAAGGGTAGGGAAACATTTAAGAAAGAAAGTGTATTAGACAGTTGAAGAGAGTCGGAAGGTGGGAGAAGGCAAAAAAGAAAGTAAATGTACTGGTTGACAATTTGAGCAGTAAGAGAACACAAGTAGTAAGAGCGATCATACTAGCTCAGGTAATTCATATTCTCCGAATCACTAGACTGAGTAAATGCCTTACCTTGGTTATTTTGGGGAGAAGAGCACACTGCTAATTAGCAAAGGCACCTGTGCCAGAATGCTTCATTAGCATTTAGGGTAGGCTGCTACCAGCTCACCATGATGCTGCATTTCATTGCAGCACCGTGCTGGGCAGGCGTCTCTGAATCAAAAATGGTTACCGCAAGGACTGCACCAGGCATACACTTCTAGGTACCCTGTCTACATTTGGCCCTAATACAGAGAAAGTTGTAAAACACAGAGGCAAAGGAGAGATGTGTGCTACATTTTTTCAGAATGGATAAAAAGCATGGGGCATGAGGAGAAAGAGGAAAGTCGGGAAATATGACTAATGGTAGGATGGTTAAAAAGGAAATTGAAGAAGGATGGAAAATGGGAGCAAAGCGTAGTAATAAGGAAGACAATATAGGAAAGTGGATAAGCAAATAGCTATGAGTGAAGGGAACAGCAGGTGGATGAAAATATTAATAATGAAATGGGATATGCCACAGGGAGAGTAGGCAGAGAAGCAGAGCAAGATGGTAAAAGAAGAGAGGAAATCAGAGGGGTGAAAGTCTGTAGTACGCAGGGAGGAAGATATGCATATAAGGATTAGGTTATGTTTTTATAAGGCATGCATGTTATGTGTAGATGGTGTATTTTGTTAACACAAATGCAGAAACTTCAGTTTTGTTTATTAAAATATATTGAGGTCAACAATGGACTCTGATCTGATATAAAGGGTCCATGAGGTGTGATAAAAAATAAATGGAAAATTTCAAAGGAATTCAATTTCTTTATGTATCGCTTAAGCAGTCATAGAACTTCGCAAAACATGGACTGATTGCCAGGAGATTCAGACATGCAGAATTTGTCATTCATCTTAGTCTCATGCAAATGTAAATTGTATAAGGTGAAACAAATGCAATGCTTTTAACATTTTAGTAAACTCTTATCAGTTTTTTGATGTTCTTGCATCAATTAAATAACATACACAGCCTAGCTATAGTTTTTATGTAGCAGACATATTAATAAGTTAAGTTATCATTCAGTGTGGCACATATAAATACACTGTAGTTATAGCTTAGAGGCATTAGCATGTACCAAGAAATCCCATAGTCTATATTATTGTTTCAGCTTATTTCTTTTTTTATGATCAACTTCGTTAATCACTTTTGGTGAACTTATTCGTGCTGTAACTAAGGGGAAGTTTCACTCTCTTCATACTGCTTTACATTTTGAATTACTTTTTTAGTTTCACTTTATACGACTGTAGTTGAATTGTAGTCACTTTTTTGATACTTTTTTTGTATAAATCATGTAATTGTGCTTATCTTTTTCTATGAAAGCCAACTGACTCCTTATTAATAGCCAGAATGTACTTCTACCCTATGTTACAATTTGCAGTACACACCATACATTTAAAAATATATATTAAACCATACAGTAATTTAAGGCTAATACTTGTCTGTGATACATTACATGTATTTGTGGATTTTCTGTAAAATAATGTGTGCATTTCACATAAATATTCTCCTATATACAATTAAAACATTTACATTCAGTTTTTCATTTGACCTTGAAAGAAAACAATGGAAGTCAGAAACATTTCTAAATTCCTCTGTAAAGTATTTAAAACTCATGACTATCATATAATGAAATTAAAGGAACTCAGTTATTTTACTAGCATTCTTCAACATTTTGCTTCATAGCACATCGTAACTTTATACAGCATGCCTTTATGCATTACTTCAAGGTACTTTAATTTTCGCTTGAATGTGTCTTATTAATTACAGAAATAAAAATAAAGTCATATTTGTACTCACTATGGTATTGTTATACAGCTATTTTTCCCTTACATTAATGTCTATGCTTGGAAGTAATTGGTTTCCCTGTCATTTAATCATCGCTGACAAAATGTATTTTGATTAATGTACTTTCAAGAACTCTATTACAGTACAGTAATGCAGAACAAATGCAATAGTTTTAAATTCATGTTTTTAAATTACACTAACATCAAAGAATAATTCGTAATATATAACTTTTTTTAGAATGAAACTATATCAGTTCCACATCCATAGTTGTTTATGTTTAACTTGTTTGTGTATAAAAATATTGCTTTTGGGAATATTAACTGATTTCAACAACTGTTACTAAGATATGCAAGAATCTTAAGAAATAACATAAACTTAATGCAGTGTTTTATATATGATTGTCAATTGCTGTTGTAATGACTAAGTAAGAAAATAAAAAGCCATGTTAGTGTCAATGTATTTGGCGGAAGTTTTTCAGAAGAAGGTGCATTCGCCAAAATTTCAGTTGTCAAGAGTCTGCATTCATGACTGGTCTTTATGTAGAAAGTCAGCATCTGTGATGCAGAGCGCAAGAGAAAAGCAGAGACTGGGTTTATTTGGCAAGCTGCCTATCCACATTTTCTCTGAGGTGGTAGTGTTTCAGACTTAGTATAGGAAACTTATGGGGCAGGATAATGTTGGTAGAAGGCCCAGCATAAATGCTTAGGCTCATTTTCTAAAAAAGTGTGTTTTTCTTTTGTTTAGGGGATGATTTACCCTTTCACAACTACGATGTACAAGTGGGGAAATCTTAGTTTAGAAAATCAGAAGAATTATGCAGAGAGTGGGTTAGGATATCCTAGTATGACACCATTCTGTCTGTTGTAGTTTGCATCTTTGAAATGCTTTACCCACAGACCTGCCCACTTCACCACGCACATTACAATTGCACACACTACTCCATTATTAAACATGGTCTACACCAACAACTACTAATCCTAGCCTATAAATCCTTCACCTCCATGGAATATGTAAACTGATAAAAATGTCTCTCTGCTTTATACCCCTAGTCCACTCCTCTGCGAGTAGGTTCACTATCCTAAACAGCACCTTCTTTCTTAACCAGCTTGAGGACCTAACTATTGTCAAATTCCTTTCTTGACCTTCGGATTAGTATTTTCTTATGCCTCAGTGATTGACAGAAATTAGAACATGTGGAAAGCAAATGAAGCTAAAACAAGGAAAAATTACTAAGCACTATCAGTGAACTCTAAGCTGCCATACAAGGTTAAGCAAGAAAGAGAAGGAGAGGCGATTAATGCACCTTGTTAATGTACCACCTTTCAAAAACATAACCGCAACCTAAATCATGTCTAAAGAGAAACAAAAGCAATAAATTATTTAGACTCTGTGTTAGTTACTCTTATAACCCAGATTGTGGCTGAAAGGGTCCTGGGAAGATCAGTTAACTTGTATGCTTATAAATGAATAAATTAAACAAATAAAAACATAATTTAAAACTGCTACAAAAGGCATTTGCAACATGATTTTTTTTTTCCGTATTTAAACAATTACAGTGTTTTAAATATTAGTGATTTGCTTGCTTAACATCGTAGTAAATTTGTATTCTTTTGGAAGCAGGAATGGAAAATAAAATATCATTCTAGATCAACAAATCCTAAGAGTTATTTGCACATAATATTGAGTCAGGGCATACAGACACTATTTGATGTTTAAAATCAAGTCCCACAATTAATATAAAAAATATAAAGTCACACAATAAAAAACTAATAAATGATGCAAATAATGAATACTCAGGTATCACATTAAAGGACAAGCTTGAAAAACACACGTGCTAAGGAAAGGATCAATTTTTCAATAAATTTTATTTCACAAACTATATCTAACTTACACTTAGGGATTTAAAAAAAAATAATTTTCTATTTGGCCACTCAAGCTTTTGGCTTATAGTCACACTGACAAATGCAACACATGACTATGAATACTGGACAAGTCACATCTGCAGGTAATTGTTGCCAGTTAGGAAGCAGATGTTGCAAAGAAGAAAAAAAAACACATCATTGGCTACCAAGCATCTAGAAGGGTTTAATTAATATATAATGATAGTCTAGGGAAAATAAGGGCATTTTGTATATGGTTTTGTGACTTGTTTACGTGTGATGGGTTAGACCGACCGAGGTAATGGGCGTGTGTGTGTCTGTATTCAAGTGTGTATGTGTGTGTGTGTGTGTGTGTGTGTGTGTGTGTGTGTGTCTGAATGTGTGTGTACTTGTGTAAGAATAAATGGGGGTTGCCTTTGCAAACATGATGCATGCACTGTCAGAGATTTTTAATACCACAAACTGCTGGGATGAACAAATTTAATTTATTGATTTAACATTTGTTTATCAGGAAAGTCCAATTTTCAGCAGAGACCCAAGGAGAAACACTCCAGACACATGTCTCTATAATGTGGGAGGAAACCAGAGCACACCCATGCAAACACAGGGAGAACATGCAGACTCCACACAGAAAACACCCCAGCCAAGAATCAAACCAGAGAACCTCTTGCTGTGAGGCGACAACGCTGCACCACTGCACCATCCACATCTTCCAAATATTGGAATTATAATTTCCACAATTGTGTAAATTGACCTACTTGAAGTAGGTGCTTGGCGTGGCCTCTAGGTCATTTTTCTGAATCCTCCTCAGTGTTTCTTCATCAGATAAATTCTGCCAGATAATCAGTTTAGTTGAAAAAAACGGAACTTTAGAGATGCAATATTTGAGTTACTGGCAGTATCTGTGGCAGTATCTGTGGCAGTATCTGTCTTTCAATTATTTTTCTGTCAATTATCTCACATTCTGTACACAACTGGCTACACTGAATTCCAAACAAAAAATAAAAAGCACAAAACTTGTAAAGTTAGAGACCAGTTATTGCTTAAGTTTAGAGTTAGTTACACAAATGTGGGTGTGGATAACAGAGTGGAGGACAGGGAGAGTACAGTAATGTCATGCAGTCTAGTCAGCACCCAGATGTACTAAATGTATAATTCCACATTGTAGGATAACAGCACAACTATTTGTGTAGTTGGGAAAGTGAATTGACAGAAAACTACGTATACAGTGCTTGAATGTTGTACTACCTGACATGCTATTATTATATTCCATAATGAATCATTATGGCTATGTTTAATGTTTAAGTATGCCTCAGCATTATATCAGATGTTTGCACAGACCTTAATGTGATGTCATCACATTGGCCGTACCTTGAGTACAATTTTGTGGACATTTGACAAGGTGATGACAGTCCTATACTTGAGCGGAGACCACACATCCTTGTTTTCATTTGATGTGTTCAAGTAGTGGATGTAGCACTGTAGGGATTATCATCAATGCGTATCAATGAGATCAATCACCGGAGGTGACATATTGACTGGGAACACTGTTCTGTCACTGGCATGAGATCTGCAGTCAAGTTGTCTAGATAATGCATTTTGTGAGTAGACTGTTTCTCATTCAATGGCTTGTGTGGTTTGAGTCATCCTGAAGTGTGCTGGCAGGCCTTATGTAAATGATGCCCTCATTCATGTCGCGCTAAGACTTTTAGTATGACAGTACTGCAACTGGATATGTTTTTAGGTTTTGTCACTTCTCTGAATTATGTGAACAATGTGTTTTGTGATGCTATCATGCAGCAGATCTTTAGAAGTGGTTAATAGGTCTGTGAATACCATTCATGGATCTGGTCAAGGATAGTGATTTGTTAACATGGTGATGCCAAAATGAAATAAGTGTGCACATTTAGATTCATAGATTCATGGGTTAAAAGTAGGTTATTGATCCAGCGGAGCATTACAAGCCTGTCCAAAACATCCCATATTTTAGGTATCCATTGGCATGACTAATTTAGGCCTAGTTTTAGACCCCTTTCAATGACAACTTCAGAGGGGGTCAGATCTGGACTGTATTTACAATTGCTCATGCTTAAAGATGGTCAGGGAGCTACTTTGCTTTATATCTAAAGGAAGTCTATTCTCTTAATGGGGGAATTCTCTTGGATTTATACCTAACTAGCCAGCAGAAACTATTTACGCTTTGGTAGAAGATAAGTTCTCTTGAACATGTGTTTAGGATGCAGATGGGTAGCAGGTGACAGCACACTGGATCCTTTGAGACTATGCAGGTTAGACAGAGATTACCTCTCCAGAGCATATACGAAAACAGAAAAGAGACAAAGTGCTTAAAGGCTGTCTGGGTAGCTCAAAGGCATGCCCTTGGTTATTGTAATGAGAAAACAATGCAGTCCCTCAAGCAGAGTCATGTGCTTAGACAAGTAAACAGGGGGCATTATACTCTGTTAATCACCCCTGGGGATTAGATAAAAAGATTTCCTAACATTAGTGGATACATAATGATCAAAGTATACCTAATTGCCAGTGAACGTGCTCAGGTCGCTAATGACCAGGTCAGTTTGGCTAAAGACATAGTGCTGGTGCTGCATTTCTTGGCATGTAGTTTTAGGCTGTGGTTCAGTCACCACTTATTGATGCATGCTAGTCCCTCCTGAAAAATCTGGAAGGCAGATGGTGAAGTAGTGACAACTCCAAACTTGATCAGGTACAAGCCCTTGACATCAGCCTTGACACTGGAGAAGTAAATACCAAAGACAAGTGGCCCTGGAATTGATCGCTGGGGAATACCATAGGTGAATACTCTTCTTGATGGTAGCATGCACCAAAGACAAGTAGTCCTGGAATTGATCACTAGGGGATACCATAGGTGAATACTCTTTTTGAAGGGAGCATGCACCAAAGACAAGTGGTCCTGGAATTGATCACTGGGGGATACCACAGGTGAATACTCTTTTTGAAGGGAGCATGCACCAAAGACAAGTAGTCCTGGAATTGATCACTGGGGGATACCATAGGTGAATACTCTTTTTGATGGGAGCATGCACCAAAGACAAGTGGTCCTGGAATTGATCCTTGGGGGATACCATAGGTGAATACCCTTTTTGAAGGGAGCATGGCTGTCAGCTAATAAACTTGGCTGTGCCCATTAGCCAGTTTGCTAACCGTTAGGTAACATATGAGTTTACATTTAGTTTGCTTAACTTATCGATTATGCCAAAACATAGGGCGGTATCAGGAGCCATGTGTATATATATATATATATATATATATATATATATATATATATATATAGATATATAGATATTATAGTGACTCCCCCCATTAATATTCCAAAACGTGCATGCTGATTGGCCAGCATGCCCGTTGCAAATCCCACAATATACCAATGGAAAAAAGTCCGGTCGCCCAGACTTTTTTTCTGTTGATATAAGGTGTTCAAAACATTTTTTTTAACAAATTAAAAAAAAAAAAAAAAAAAAAAAAACAACGGAGCAACAGAGACTTTCTTTTCTCCGTTGCTTCTATTTCAAAGCATTAATGTACTGGGTATGTGTGAGACACAAGTCCCATATGCATGCTCAGTACATGAAAACAGGGAAGCAGTATACCACAACCAGCGGAAGAACAGTAATGTGCCGTTATACAAGACATTATTTAAGAAAAGCAAGTATTTTTTTTCTTAAATAATGTCATGGTATAATAGCAATAACCAACTCCGTGGTTGTGGTATGTTAAAGATTTACCCATGGTTGTCTTTATTTAATTACTCGGGATTCGCTCTCATGATTAAACCACACCAACCATGGGTAAATCTTCAATATACCACACCACGTCGTCGGTTATTGCTTAATATATAGGTTGGCTGGTACAAAAATATCGTTGACTCCCAAAGTATCCTACCAGCAAAAACGTCAGGAAACAATGTTGGCAAACAACTGTAAGGATACACCACGAGAACAATTCCTTAAAACCTTCTTTATTCTAGTACAAATAACAGGATAAGCGCTTTCGCATGCTATGCGCATGCATCATCATATAGGTTCATAGGTAGGTACTAGGCTATTTATAAGCCTAGCCAGAATGTGTTGGCTTACACCACCCCCCTTACATTAGTTCCCTGTGTCTCTGTCCAGCAGAGCCACTGAAGTGATCCCCGGCTAAACTTTCTGTTTTCCATCCACTCGTCAAGTGTATATACATATTACACACACACACACACACACACACACACACACACACACACACACACACACACACACACACACACACACAGACAAAATAAGTACATAGCGAGACACACATTTGCTTAGTTGTGAGATTTATTTCCATATTGGTAACTGGGTAAGTAGTCTGGTCAGCAATGCATCTCAGCCAAGGCAGGGAACCCTTAGAGAAAATGAGAATTACAGGAGTAACCTTTAAGTCCCATTCTAAAACAGCTATGTGCACTGCATATACAATTTCAGTAAAAGATCTGCATTACCAGATGTGTAGCATATACAGAATTTATAAATATTCAAGAATGCCTTGTATTGTAAGTCTATCAGTAAAACATGCAGAGGCTGTTGTTTTCAATCCACATGAATATAAACTTAGATTATGTGTTACACATATACATATGCACAAACACACATAGAAATATACATTTTTACTGTCTTAGTAAAAAAGTACCCTTGTAATTTCCTACTATAATATACTAGGAATGGCACTGAAAAGTATATGGGGGAATGTATAAACTACATTTGTGTCATCTTTCAAATGTTAATCAGTGTAAACTAACTGTGTTTCAATCATACATTCAGGAAAGGTGTGAAAGCTCAAAACATTTTACCACAACGAATGGTAGAAAAAATTGAGAAAAGAAATTCAGATAGATAGAATCAACATTAGACAAATAGTTACGGTGTGATTTCTGAAGGACAACATATGGCAACAGCTAATGAGAAAATACTTTTAGAACAGTGATTAAATTGAGATCCAAAGTTGCTTAATACATTCAGAGAAAATATGCAAAATATGTTATTCTTTTAGAATATTAGGACATTTTGTACTCAACAGATTTCTTTCAGGGCACGCCTGTCCAAAGCAATGATGTGCTGTAAAATGAGGGAAAATTCTGTATGATTATAAATGTGCACCTACATGAATACACACACAATAAGAAACAACAATAATAAGATGCAATATGAAAATAATTACTAGTGATGGGGAACAGATTTGTAGCAACAAGCATGAAACAAAAATACTATTGCCTAGACTTGAATAATTATTAGGCACAGTTTTGCAAAACAAAGTTCATAGTAAAGTAGATATCATTTCATTATTAAAGAGTCTCCAGGTCTGTGTGTGACAAGATAGCATCTCTAGCTGAATAAAATCCAGTCATTCAACAAATCTAATTGCCCATGAATGGGGAAGGAAAATACAAAAGTCCAAACTTTAATTGTAAGCTCTTAGCAATTCCTCTAACAACCCCCACTGAGGGTTTGTGTAATCTGACCTGTAGTATGCTGACAAGCTCTTTGAAAACCTTGCCTCTGGGTGAACATGTGACTGGCACAGTGCTAAAATGTAAACAAACTCCACTAGCAAAAAATGTTGGCTAGTGTTCCTTTAACAACAGAAACATATCACACATCCTAGGACATACTAAATGGGCTTCTATTAAATAAGAGATTTAGAATTACACATTTGCAAAATATAACTGAAGCATAAGAAATTTCAAAAATGAAGGTAAAAGCAGCAGTGAATTAAAAGAAAGTAAAGCTTAGTTCACTGTAATATAGAAACTAACAATAAAAATACAAAAAATTCTAGTTAAAGAAATTACTGAAAATTAAATAGAAAAGAAACAAAACTGAGCCCCATGGTTATCTTAACTAAGGCCTGAGTTTTGTTCATTAACTGTATTAATTTTCTACTATATGCTTCTTCTTCTTCTTCTTCTCATTCGGCTGTTCCCGTTAGGGGTCGCCACAGTGGATCATCTCTTTCCATTTCTTCCTGTCCTCTGCATCTTGCTCTGTCACACCAACCGCCTGCATGTCCTCTCTCTCCACATCCATAAACTTTATCTTAGGCCTTCCTTTTTTCCTGCTACCTGGCAGCTTCATCCTTAGCTTTTTTCCCAATATACCCAGCATCCCTCCTCAGTATATGTCCAAACCAGCGCAATCTTGCCTCTCTGGCTTTGTCTCCAAACCCTCCAACCTGAGCTGACCCTCTAATATACTTATTCCTAATCTTGTCCATCCTCGTCACACCCAGTGCAAATCTTAACATCTTTAACTTTGCCACCTCCAGCTCTGACTCTTGCTTTTTTGTCAATGCCACTGTCTCCAACCCATATAACATAGCTGGTCTCATTACCCTCTTGTAGACCTTCCCTTTCACTTTTACTAGTACCCGTCTGTCACAAATTACTCCTGACACTCTTCTCCACCCATTCCACAATGCCTGATCTTCTTCACTGTTGGCCAAAAGAAAAGGTTTTCTACTATATGCTACAATATACATTTTTCAGGAAGAGTATGGTGAAGAAGCTAAATCCTTAAATGGAAACTAAAATCAGCAACTGTAATGGATATAATTATAAAGCATTTGAATTAATATTTTTTTTCCGTGACAGTTGTAGTGTGATATACACCTTTTGATTGGCTCTTCAAACACAGACAATTATCTTCATTACTGAATCAGGTGTAATAGGACAAGAAAAAAATATGTAAGCAAATTCACCACAAAGGGAAGTAACCTGAAGATGTGAGAGAAAGTAGAGAAATATAAATGCTGTGTTCAAAAAACATATAAGCTACTACATTTTTATTCATCAAAGTTGTATTTACTTAAGCTTCTAAATATGCTAATGCCTATCCAAAGCAATACAAAAACTCTCTACTAATAAAGCATATTCAATTAACACAGAAGTTGTTTGCAGTTTATCACCCCTGCATTGCATGCCAACAGTGTGCATATTTATATCTTATAACGCTATTAAATCATATAAGCAATAAAAGCACTATAGCAAAAATTTGGCTTTTTCTTCCATTACAGGTTACTGTTTATTATCATCATGAAGAACTTAATAATGAAACCATTCCTTAAACACATCCAAAACTAGTTCCTGGATTCTGGTTACTGTGCATTCTAAAGTGAACTATTATAATGTTGTAGTATGGCACCCAGTTTTTCAACAGCTCCTTTCATGTAATTGACAAAGTAATGTAGCTTGAGCCAATACTAATTCAGATGGAGAAGGGGAAAGATTACTTAAATAAATCTATAACCATTCAAATAAATCCAGAAATCTTAAGAAAGAAATAAAGAGCTGTTCAACCGTGATAAATATATTTAGCAGTAACTGCAGTGAATTATAATGTGTGCTTTTATAAACAGAAATGATTTATTATTTTGCTAAAGAATCTAATTGTGCCTAATGGATGCATGCTTGGTATGTTACTGATTCTCCAATTACATTCTGCTAATGTTTTAATTTTAGTACAATTTTTGCCCCATTTACTAGTGCATTTCTGATATGTGCCTTGGAAACAGGATAAGGTAACCATTCCTCTCAACTGCCCAGATTTTCGCAGAATGTCCAGATCTTTGCCTCATAATTTTGGTCTCTTCCTCATAAAATTTTGGTTTTCTGGAAAATAAGTGGGAAATCATTTAAGATGAAGTTAGAAAATAATGGCAGGTATTTGAGTTTCAGACTTCATATCCTTCAGAAAATTCACGCTAATGAAGAACCTGTTATTCTATCAACTGTCTGAGCTTGTAAGAGCAATAGTTAAACATTGTCCCTATTCTGTGGCTTTTGTCCCCCCATTATTTATGGCTTTGTCCAGATGTTTTGATCTAAGAGGTTGAGATATGTGAGGTACTCTAAGGGACAATGTAAAAATACAGGTCTACTACATTTGCTTGACCCAGCTAGCCTGCTACCACTCTCTCACTTCAGAAGGTGCTCTAAATCCTGCTAATCCATTTACCATAATATTAACTACCAGAACCCTGATCGGAACACTAAATATTTCCACACAGTGCTTATTCCTAAAGTCACCTATCATGCCATAAACCTAAAATCTTTTTCCCCTGCATAAGCCTAAAGTATTGATTACTCCCTAAACCTTAAATCCCCTTCCCCTTCCTAACCCAAAATTCCCAATCATTCCCTAAACCTAAGCCTAAAAATCTCCCTCCCCTTTCTCATCCATGATGACTCCTTAACTCTAAAATGCCCACCCCCTCCCTACCATTAAATTACCTATCAATCCCCAAACCTAAAATCCCCACCCCCTCCTTCCTAAAACCAAAGTCCACAATCTCACCATCCCTATCCCCTCCCTAAACTTAACAGCCCCCTTTTGACTTCCCTTTCCAACTTACTTTTATCTGGTCCATTGTGATCACAATTTGAATTTGCAGGGGAATATAGGCAAATTGATAACAGAGCTTTACATCTTTGAGAGGTACCTTTGTACAAAAAAGTGAATAACTGTGACTTTGAATCACTTTGAAATGTAAACATTTGACTATTATAACTGGTCCCTATGTGTCAAGGCAATCTTCAAAACTTGCTTGCATCTGTCTCCTCATACGTTCATGGATGAATACTAGGCTAATTGTCCTGAAGGGCTACTTTAAGCATAGCCAATAATCTGAGATCAGAATCAAACCATGTATCTTGCGTCTATGGGGTGACCTTTAACCTCACCATAGGATGCGAGCAGATGGTGGGACAGCTGCATCACTGAACTCACATTCAGGTTCGTGCAAAATCAGTTGGTTAGATTGGGTTACAGCCATTCGATTCTCCGGCTACAAGATATTGGAACCAGAGTAGTTGGGTCTCAAGTGGATCTAAGGCTCCTACTGGCTACTGTACTGCAGAGTGAAGCAATAGTGCTGAAGTTACTACATAGTTAAGCAAATCAAAGTTACTACTCAGCAAGCATCTATGTAAGTTTATTCATAGTATTGCTTTTAGAAGGCAGAAATTTTATGACATGTCACTGATTTTATGTACTGAAACATGAACTCCATCTGATGCACATTAGTAAGCGGGCAGCCATGTAGTTTATTAAACATACATGGTGATATTATATAAAGTCTGTCAAGAATAAAAGTTTCCTAAAGCAATATCTGTACAACATGTAAGCAGATACAGGTCTGCTGCCCATCTTCACTCTCTTACCTGGCATTAATAAAAAAATTAATGTATAAAAACATTGGGTTAGTTAAGGGGTGGAGCTTCCATTCCCTTAGAAAGTGTTTTTACTAGTAACTTTTCAGCATAACTTCATATCGCTCATTTTGTTATGATAACACATCTTAACTCAACTAAGCAATAGCTATGAATTTAACTATAAATTCATATTAGTTATAACTGTAGGGATAAGATATTATAACTAATCCAAACAATGGCTGTGTCATTTGTAAAGCGATGCCTGCTGCATAAAGCATTTCTGCTTGTGGACATGGTGAATTCTGATGGAGACTAGTCCAGAAAATGAAATAGTTCATCTACGGGTATTTCTTTAAGGCTCTTGCACCAGAGTTTTTGCAGTAAACAAAGTATGCAATTTTGTAGAGTGTGCTTAGAGCTAAAACCTACTCATGCAGTTCCCGGCCAAGTTAAGAATGATATTTGAAGGAAATGTAATCATCTCAGATTAGTTAGGTTACACTCTGAAGTGTCTATTACCAAGAAATCGGAGATTTGCTTTTATAATCAAAAGTGAAGGGTACAGACACAGAGGTGATGCAGTTAAGCTCTTCCACAAACATGAGTCAAAATGATTATTCCTTAAATTATTTTAGGAAAGGCTTCTGCTTATTAAGTTTTACTTCTGAAAGGAATCTGTCAAGGCATCATTATTTAATGTATAAGCATTTGAGTCAATTAGAAACTTTTACTTATATTTTGTTTTTATTTGTTAAATGGTGTATAGCTCTAAATTCCATGGACCTTTATCAGACTCAGCCTGTGAGTGATGTTTAGTAAACTGACTTGCTCAGTGTCACACATCTAGGCAACAGAGGCTGAGAAAATCAAACCTCAGACCACAGAAATGTAGGAAGCAGTTCTTAAAACACCTTATGTATCTGTGCTAACTGCTAGGGTTACAGTTTTCTTTGTAACTTTAAAACATTTTTGTCCAATCTCAATATTTTACATTGTAATTTATTGTGGACATTTCTACTTGAACCTCTCATAACCTGAACATGCTAGATCACCCACAATTTCCTCATTCTGTCATAGAAAATTATATTACTTTTTAGCATATGACTTTTAGTGTTTCACTTCAGACCATTAATAATTCAGCTTTCCATAAATTCTTGCTCTTGTATCAGAATATTTGCTGTCAACATTCAACAGTCCCTTGAGTGAAGCATTTTTTTCATTATGGTCAGAATGAAGTATTGTCTCTGTCACTAGGCCTACAAAATGCAGCATTTCATCTGTCATTAGGCTTGTAAAATGTAGCATTCTTTCTGTCACTAGGCCTATAAAAGGCAGCATTCACTGTGCACTAAACCTAACCTAGGCAGTGCAACTCCAAAGAGAAACACACTGTGCCTTCATTCACAGGGTCTCCCATAATGCATTCTTTCAATGATTTAGGATAGTGTTCCCATACAAATAATGCCACTACATATCTTGTTCATGACTGCCTGGCAAGAAAAGTAAAAAACTACAGGTATGGTATACAACTGTGAACAGATGTATGCAGCAGCTCTGTAAAAAATTCCAATACTGTATAATTCAAATGTTACATGTGGAAATAAATAGGTTCATAGATAAGTGCTAGGCTAGCTGCCCTTGTGGGCCACCTTAAGCTTAGCCAATTACCCTTTTTGTGCTCAAAATAACCTATTATATTTGATTATAGACTGGCCTTATCTATCCTGTGGTCAGTAATTATACATTACCCCTAATAAAAATAAATGGGATCATATCACATTTGATTTGAGGGGACAAATGCATGGGGTAAAGCATTTTGGAGCCGTCTCTATCCAACAGTAGCACAGGGGAAGTCCTGGGGTAAATTATTTTTTGCTATCCACAGATCTAATCTGAACTTGAAAATGGACAGAGATGAACTTTATTTTATGTGGATGTGAGTCTGTTCCACAGCAGCGGTGTCTTCTGGGAACCGTACCTTTCCTTCTAAACTGTTCTGCTGATGTCGCAGAAGAGGTTTAGATCCCTAGACTGAGTACATCTGATGCCATTTGACTTGCTGATGTGCAATAAATCCATCAGTAATGGTGTGGAGGAAGCCTTGATTGTCAGACACAAATCATCTTTTAGCAATATGTAGGATACGTGAAGTGACAGGGCTTTTAGTTGATCCACATAGGACATATTGTTTGGGCACTGTATCCTTTTAGAAAGGTATGTTTGTGGGTGTTCCAGTTTTTGCAAGCGTCTGCACAGATATATGCTAAAGGAGGCATTATATTCAATGACTGGCCTCATGATGGCAGAGTAAAGGGGTGCAATGGCATCCCTACACCTGCTGGTTAAAATTGAGGTCACTGTCTGCTTAAGTTCTCAAATCCTGAACTGGGTCAACTCTTAGTGGAGTATTGCCATTGTGGTAGTTCATTGGGGTAGATGACTTCTCAAAGGATACAATAATGAATTTTTTTGGCATTTAGCTTCAGACCTTTATTTTGATACCAGTTATTTATTTGAGACAATCCTTCCTGCAGGGTGTCCATGTCATTTAGGGATTCAGCAACTGCTCCTAGCTTATAGTCTTCTGTAGACTTAGTAATCCAGAGCCCTTTTATATTGGCTTTTCCTTCAGAAAAGGAGATGTCAAATAGAAGGGGTCCCAGTACAGGAACCTGAAGGACTACACTGATGACTGTTCTCTTTGCGCAGGTAACATTCTCTGTTCCTGTAACTAGTCTAGTCCAGATTTAGTGTATCCAGGACTGTTTGTAAGCTCCTGAGCCCCCCAATCCTTTCTGTGTTGTAAGGAAGGCTTCCAGCTTATCAGTAGGAGTGGCAAGCACTAAGTAACCTATCTACCAGATAAGGAGTGGTTCTGGCCCAGAAACTGTAGTTATTGGCCGTTTGGGAAGTTTTTCCATCTCTCTTAACTTTCTGATTTAAAAGCCATAATTTGTACTTGTTTCCCCCCTTTCCTGTAACTAGTCTAGTCCAGATACAGATTTGCTGTATCCAGGACTGTTTGTAAGCTCCTGAGGCCCCCAAGCCTTTCTGTGTTGGAGGGAAGCCTCCTAGTTTATCAGTGGGAGTGGTAAGCACTAGGTAACCTATCTACCGCATAAGGAGTGGTTTCTGGCCCAGAAATTGTAGTTATTGGCTGTTTGGGAAATTTTTCCAACTCTTTCAACTTTCTGATTTAAAGGCCTGCATTTACATGTGTTTCTTTCCTGTAACTAGTCTAGTTCAGATACAGATTCTTAGTTTTAGCACTTGAATTTGCTTATTCGTGCTCAGCACTTGTTTAGAACTTGTTGCAAGCACTAAATAAGCTACAAATTACTACAGCACTCAACCTTTCTCATTACCTAGAGTAAAACAATTTTTGTACTTACTTTCCTCACTTGCTTAGAGAAAAACAGCTCTAGTACTCACTTTTCTCACTTGTCTAGAGGAAAATAGTTTTTTTATTCAGACATGTCCAAGGGCAGCTCCCAGTGTTCTCTCCTGTCCGTCTGATGAATCTGGGCATCTTGGGGCAATGTAGCAATTGCCTCATGTACACAGACAACCCTCTCCTCCTAAAACCCAACACTACAGCCTGTGAGAGATGCACTTATCTAGCCAAACTGGAGGTAAAGCTCTCGCCAACCAAGACTGAGCTTGATAGGCAAGAGGAGAAGGTAAACACTTGCACCACACCACACTCATCACATAGTCCCACTAAACATACACCACCAAAATCCACACACAGAAACACAAAAACATTTGTGGAGGCTCTCAATAATAATCTACTCATCCAACAGAGACCTCCAAAGCAAAAACGCAAGCAACCTCCAACCCCCCAACACAACCCAAACAACACATAGCCCACAGACTCAGTGTGCCACTCAACCACAGCCCATAAGGCAAAACAACTTACCCAGCACACTAGTCATAGATGACTCTATAGTCAAGCACACTGATGTCCCACTCACCAGGCTAAACAAGGAGAAGGTTACTGTCAGCTGCCTGTCGGGTGCCAGGATCTGCCACATAACCCATCCACTCATGTCACTCCACAACAAGTACAAATATGACTCTGCCATTGTCCATGTCGGTGTGAATGACCTGAGATGTACCTCCCTGGACTACATGAAAATAGACATAGAAGAGCTCTCTGATCTTCTAGCCCAGGAAGGTATGACCCTAGCCCTGAGTACCATCCTGCCATTGCCCAAAATGATACCACAGTACAAGGACAAAATGATTAACTTCAACAATTGGCTAAGCTTCTGGTGTCATTCTAAGGAGATCCAGTAACTGTCTGCCTGGGACGACATGGTCGACAGACCACAATGCTTTGCCAGAGCTGGCCTGCACCTGTCACCCCTGGGATTCTAGATACTGGCTAAGGCTCTTGCTGCCCCTATAGTGCCTTTTTTAGGCAAGGTTCAAATGACAAATTCATCACCGTAACAGGAACAGACAAGCAAAAACTGAGGGTAATGCTACTCAATGCTTGAAGTCTAAATCTCAAAATGCATTCACTTGAGGCACTCCTTAAAATGGAGAACATCGATATCTGTGCAGTGACTGAGACTTGGTTCAAGGCTCCAGAGAGCACCCTTACATTACCAGGCTATAACTCATACCACACTTTTTGGCCAC
Organism: Protopterus annectens; assembly: GCF_019279795.1. NCBI lineage: Eukaryota > Metazoa > Chordata > Ceratodontiformes > Protopteridae > Protopterus > Protopterus annectens. The sequence goes on along the minus strand of NC_056729.1, from coordinate 1,942,769,579 downwards.
CTAACCTGGACCGGAACACCAAAGGCGGATGCGTGTCCATATTCATTAAGGATATCCACATCTCCAGGCTAGTTGCTCAGCATAATGCATCTGAGGTTATCCAATTACAACTAACTCTGGGCAAAACTGCAATCCAAATTGTAGCTTGCTACAGATCCTCCACCATGCCCCAGGATTCCCACTACTCATTTCTTGATACACTGGAAAATATTAGGGTTCAACCAAACACCCTAATAATGGATGATTTCAACTACCCCACCATTAACTGGGGAAACTACTCATGTACCAACTCCTTCACTCAATGCTTTCTGGAGTTCATAAATTCCAATGCCCTGGATCAACTTATCCAAACACCTACCTGGGGCAACAATATCCTAGACCTAGTCATTACCAACATGAGTGACCGGTGTTCCACACTTGAAGTCAACTCCTCATTGGTCAAATCCGATCATAAGCTAATCACCCTAGATATCCACATCCAGCCCCCAACCCCCATTAAGGAATCCAAAGTGAAAAATGTCTCCAAAGCCAACTTCATGCTTCTTAAGACAGAAGTGGTGAACTTCATGACACCCATGCAGATGGACAGTACAGTTATGACTGCTGAACCTACACAGATACACTCTATAAGCACTTACACGAGTGCATGGATCATGCTATCCCAAACAGAACCAAGACGCTATCCCCCAAAAAAGGAAGCCAATCTGGTGGTCCCCTGCCATCAAAAAACTCTACAACAGAAGGAAGAAACTGTTGCAAAAGAGAGTAAAATTCCATGAGTGGAGGAGTTCCCTGGTCAGCCTCACTAAGAAGCTTAGATCCCTTATACGATCATCCAAAGCTAGCTACAAAAACAAAACTGCCACTGATTCTAGGGACAACCACAAAGCATTCTATAACTACGTCAAGAATCTCAATGACAACACCCAGATCTGCTATGAGTTACAGCACAACGGCACGGAAATTACAGAACCAACTGATATTGCCAACATCCTAGCAGATAGGTTCAGTGCTAACTTTACACCCCCCTCACCCCCTAAAGGGCCTATATCTATGCAGGAAGAATGCAGAGTCCCTGCAATCGCAACTACGCAAGTAAAAGCTGCACTCTTTAAAGCCAAAAACGCAGCATCCATGGGACCAGACTACATCCCAGGCTGCATTTTACATGAACTTCAGAACGAATTGGCTCCCCTCCTATGCACCATGTTCAATCATAGTCTCACATCAGGCTTTGTGCCCACTGAATGGTGCACAGCAACAGTTACCACACTCCACAAAGGGGGAGCCACCACTGATCCCAGGAACTTTTGCACTTTTAGCCTGATGAGCCTGGTCTGCAAGGCCATGGAGCATATCATCATGGAACTCATAAACAAAGGCATTGGTAACCTCCAAACTCTGGACCCCACCCATTTCAGGTATGTGAAAGGCAGATCATTCCTCCTGAACCTGATTGACTTCTTTGAAGCAGTCACCAAAGTCGGAGACAAGGGTAAGGTGGTTCACACAGCCAATCTTGACCTCACCAAGGCTTTCAACACCATCCCCCACTCTGGAATTATAGCTAAACTCACGAAACTAGGTATAAATCCATACATCACAAGATGGGTTGCCAGTTGGCTCACTGACAGAACCCACACTGTAAAAGTTGCAGACTCCAAATCTGTCTTCAAAGCAGTGACAAGTGGAGTACCACAGGGTTTAGTCCTGGGACTTCTCCTGTTTGGTATCTACTTCTCTGAAGTACAGGCTAACACAGAAGGCTTTTGGCTAATGAAGTTCGCAGATGACTGCAAATAAGGAGCCATAGCTGAGTCCCCAAATGATGAGGACATCCTACAGAAGGGCCTCACTGAGAGAGATGCCTGGTGTCAGAGCCATGGCCTCAAGCTCAATGCCAAAAAGTGCATTGTCATCCCCTTTGGTAAAAACTCTGTACCCATGAACTACCACATAGGCTGCAGTCTACTTAACACCAAATGTGTGATAAGAGACCTTGGGACCCAGGTGGACTGTAGTTTCTCCTCTGATAATCACATCTCCACAGTAGTCAGGAAATCCTTCTACATGGCACACCTCATCATAAAAGGGTTCTCATCCAGGAAAAAAGAGGTCATTGTTCCCCTTTACTCGACACTCATTAGACCCATTACAGACTACAAAGCCCCTTTTGGAATGTACCTCACAAGACATCTGCAGCAGCTGGAAAGGCCACAGAAGTACCTCACAAAAAGGATTACTGGTCTCAAACAGATGTCCTACACTGACCGTCTCAAAAAACTGCACCTTTACGTCTACTCTGAGGTGATCTCTGCCTAACATATAAAGCTGTCAAATCCAGAGCTGTTGGACATGCTACACCTAAAGAAATCCCAATCTCTCCGAGATGCACGCTCTAGGGACCTAAACCTTGTCACAACAGTAAACAGGACATTCTGGAGGGATAGATTCCTGTCCCAGAGACTTCCCATACTCTGGAACAAGCTACTTGTTTATGTCAAGCAACGTTTCTCATTAGCACTCTTCAAGAAAAATCTTGATGAGTGGATGGGAAACAGGAAATACACCCCAGGGGATCACTTCTGTGGCTCTTCTTGACAGGAGCACAGGAAAATAAATTTCTTGGGTGGCATAAGCCAGGGAACCTTGTTGGCTAGGCTTACTTAGGCCCTTGGGCCAATAGCCTAGTACCTACCTATGAACCTATATCTGTAAGCTAGTTGGCAATTTTTCAGGTGGCAAATGCTTTGGCCACATTGATGTATGCAGTGTGCCCCATTTTGCCTTAATCCATTGCTTTGGTGTCCTTTCCAAAAAAATCTACCAGGTTGAGTACCTGTGGCCTGCCCTTGAAGAATCCAAACTGAGATCTCCAGGATTTGAAAGTCTCCTATGTCCTGATTAATCAATTTCATGGTATGTTTTTCCATGGCTTTGCATATGAGGCTGGTCAGACTTATGGGTCTGTAATTGCACTGGTCTGTGGAAGGTCCTTCCTTATACAGGAGAATGACTGTAGCTGTTCTCCATTCACTTGGTACAAAACTTGTATGGAGGCTGAGATTGACAGTGTTGTTGGGGGAGGGGATCTAAATCATGCTTCATGCTATTTAAGATTCATCCAGGGATATTGCAAGGACCCTTTGAGGCAGTATTTTTAGCTTTTGATGGTACTTTTAGGACTTGGTCTTGTATGATAGCCAGAGTTGAGCCAGTTTCAGGTACATCTTGAGAGATAGACAGCCAAACAAGAGAGAGGGGGAATGCTAAATTTATTGGCCAGTAGGTTCAGTATATGTACAGCCTCAGTATAGAACATACCTCTCAACCGTCCAGACTTTTGGCTCATATTTTTGGTCTGCTCCACATAAAATTTGTGGTTTTCTGGCAAATCACTGGGATGACCTGAGGTCTGAAGTCACTAAATAATGGTGTACGTTGAAATCCTTCAGAAAATATATGTTGAAACAAACCCTGTTACTCTAGCAACTTTCTAAGTTTATTAGAGAAGTATTTAAAACATGTCCCTATTTTTGGGCTCTTGTCCCCCATTTTGTCCAGATTTCTTGACTGGAGTTTGAGACGTATGGTGTAGTTAACATCATTCACAATCAGTTCAGTTCATTGCTGCATTGTGCTTTTGAGGTTACAAACATAACTAAAATGCTTTGTAACTGTCTTTCACTTGGGTAACTATTTAAGCCTCAAACTTGGCTTTACTAAGCTCTTGAGTTGTTTGTTTATTTAGTGTCAAGGGCTCTTAGTATTTTGGGAATTACTCTTTGGAATTTTGATCAAAATTTGTTTTCTTTTATTCTAAAGTTTGTTGATATTATGGTTCCACCATGTGGGTTTTTTCTGGGGTTTGCTCTGCTCTTGTTGCTACAGGTACATCTGCATCTATGCGGCTGTTTATATGCTAGTATAGTGGGTGGTACACTGTTTACATTTACAGAGGAAATAACTGGGTTTGATGGGGATCTGAAGCTTGCCAATGTATCACTTAGGAGCAGGTAGTTTGTCTTAAAAAATATCCTTGGTTTATTTTGAAGGAGAATGCTTTATGGTCAGCCCTAACAACTGATGTAGATGCACATGGGATGGTGCAAGATGCTCCCATAGTAGTAAGAGCAAGAACCAAGATGTTATTCCTACTGCTGGGTACTGTATTTGTTCCAGAGCATTCCAGGAAGTGCTGTGCTTGTGTACTACCACTGGTGTAGGTTTCCCAATCTATAGTTTAATAGTTTAGATCACCGAAGAAAAGTTTATTGGGTTTAATACTAAGTGATTCTATTTCTCATAGGTAGATGTTGTGGCTTTACTGTGTCATAAAGGGAGTGCTATATAGAGCCGGATCCAGCACTAGGCAACATAGGTAGTCTGCTAGGACTTATTCCATAGGTTAGTGGAGAACTGTGTGTGTGTGTGTGTGTGTGTGTGTGTGTGTGTGTGTGTGTGTGTGTGTGTGTGTGTGTGTGTGTGTGTGTGTGTGTGTATCTGTACATGTATGTAATGCCCACGTTAAGAATGGTAGGTTGATTAGCTCATTCAGGCTCAAAACCTGTACCTTCAATATAGGACTCTACAGCTGGAATCCTCCACACCTACTGCAAAACTGTCCTCAGCAAGAACCGTTGAGTTTTTGTGAATTTTCAGAGAATGTTGAGTTTCTGTTAATTTACAGACAATGCTGGGTTTCTGTGCATTTTCAAGAACTGTGGAGCTTCTGTGCATTTTTTGAAGATTGTTGAGCTTCTCTGCATTTTCACACACTGTTGATCTTCTGTGCATTTTCAAGGAATGTTGACTTTCGGTGTATTTTCAAGGAATGTTTATTTTCAATGGAAGATAAATTTACTGTTGCTCTAGCGAGGTCTGTTTTCAATGTGTAACTCTTTCATTTAGCAAATGGCTATCAGTGTTTGTGTTATAAAATTTGAAATAAAAGTTTTAAATATCTAATCATTGTAGGAGTAAAAAAGAAAATAGCATGCACACTGACATGTCTGAACAGTGTTTGTGGTAAATGGGGAGACATAGCCAAGTAGCGGGACACTGAAATTGCTGGGGGACTGCCGGGGTTGTACTATGGGGGGCCTAATCCATTACCCTGCCTAGGGCCCCACTTGACCATGATCTGACTCTGTTTCTATAGCTAGCTAATATATGGAATGGGAACTTTCTGATGGCTATTTGAACATGAAGAAGCTGTAGTGCATCATGCTGCTTTGAAAGCCTTCATGTCAGTCCCTTTTGGACGTAGATTGAGACACCACCAATTTTTTTTTTCATCCTGCACAGTAACTGGTCTAAACATATGGAAGGCATTACAGTCCAGCACAGCAAGAATGTTGTCCACTATTTCTAGCCATGTATCAGTCACTACATAGGCATCAATGTCTTCCATGGTGAAAAATGCTTACAGCCAGTGGAGTTTATTGTTCATGCTCCTAGCATTGATCTGTAACACCTTCATCTTTTCTTTTACTTGCTTTGCTATGTTGGTAGGTTTATCAAGTTTGTATTGCTGACAAAAGGCACTACGGTGGTGGAAATAAATGGTGCAAACAGTAATAAATGATTTGCACTTCTATTCTCTACACAAAATGAACTATAGCATAATTTTGCATATTCTACACTTATTTGTATCTGACATGACTGCTACATAAAGAAGGCTGTAGGTTGAATATTTTGTGATAAGTAATGAATTTAAAGAAATAAAAACAAAACAAAAAAAACAATACATCTCATGGATTGCATTGTAGTTAATATGCATATTAAATATCATTCAGAAATAAGACGTTTCAGGTTACACACTGAAATGGTTATGACTATTACAGAAAGAAATCTAGGATTCATGGTTAAGATCTCACCATCATTATCACCAACCTCCTATTTTCCATTTTATACATAGGATTATGCAGTTGTATCAACTATTTCTATCTCTCTTTTGATTCAATGTTAGTCTACCACCATCTTTGACAGATAGGTCTGACTGTCATAGGTCTTCTCTCATACAATCTGTCCATCTCTTTACAGGACATCCTAATTTCTTCTTGCCTGTGTGAAATCTTCCTCACCAGATAGTCGTCTGCTTTTCTGCACATGTGCCCAGACCAACTTAATCTGTAATCTTTGACCTTTTCTGTGATTGGAGTTACTTAGGCTTCAACTCTGATGTAATTTCTTCATCTGCATCTAATAGTGACCATAGCTATAAATACCTGTAAAACCACTGGAATAGTGAACATGAGTACAACAAAGATATAAGGTATACTAAAATGTAAAAGAAAGTGATGTTAGCAGTGAAACATATAATGGACTTACCCCACATGTGACGATTTCATTGGCAGTAGAATGGTGTAATAGTATACAGGGATGTGACGAGTACATTGCAGTCAAGGACTTTCCATATCTGGGAAAATGACAACAATATTATAATTATGTTCTGATGAAGTCTGTTGGATCAGATGAAAATGCCCTATAGCTACTTGGGTGTTAAAACGGGTCTATATTATAACATCGAATTTTATAAAGTCTGAATGTTATTATATTGAACCAGTTTTGTCGAACGCTGAAAACAGCGAAGGTGCAGGATACCGAATTCTTTGCCAGGGAAAGAATTTGGTGGGCCATTGCTGTGGCTTCACTGTTTACAGCGTTCGATATGTTGGAGCGTTATGGGTCGGGTTCAGGTAAGTGTGCGATTGTGTGTTGGTTAGGGTTAGGGGGCGGGTTAGGTGAGTTAGGGTTAGGGAGAGGGTCAGGTAAGTGTGCTGTTGTGTGTAGGTTAGGGTTAGGGGGTGGGTTAGGTGAGTTAGGGTTAGGGAGCGGGTGAGGTGAGTGTGTGATAGTGACGGACCTTAGGGTTAGGGTAGGGTTAAGGTAAGTGTATAGCTAGTAGTGTATGTAAAGTTTAGTTTAGGTTTAGGTGTAGGATTTTAAGTGTATGTGTGTGGATTGCTTTTTTGTGTGTGTTTGTGTTGTGTGTATGTTTCTCGGAATAGCGATTTTTTCCCTGGGAAAAAAAATCACTATTCTGACTATTCGATGTTTGCGGATTTCGATGTTTAGGGTTCTTCGATGTTATAATATAGACCCGTTAAAATGAGATTAACTTTTTTTTTTATTCGGAGGGTAACTTTTTTGTTCTGTTTGCATTATTAAATGCTGTGTTGACTGCAAAGCTTTTACCCTTGTCCCTGGAGTTTTTGTTGTGCACACTGCTGTTTCTCTGTTTTGTAAAGTTTTGTGTTGCACTACTGCAGTTTGCTTTTCCATATATTTTTTAAGAACACAAGAACAAAGTAGGATGCATCATATTATCAGCATAACTTTTGCCAGTCTGTTGTATGTTCTGATATATAATTGTATTTACAGACAAGTTATGTTTAAAATATATATATTTTTAAATAGCTATGAACTTAAATGGGTGTGTAAATTCAGGCTGTTAACTCTTGTAGCAATATGGTTTGTAGTACATAATCTGGCATATGAGACAGCACGGCTTGATGTCAACAGCATACACAAAGTTTGAAGCAATTCAGAAATCTGTCTATAAATTAAATAATCTCACACTGACATTTAAATGCAAGTTAAATGACTAGATAATTTGGAAGGTGAAACAATTAACTCTGTAATACATTTTGGCATTATGGCCATACTTAACAAGGTATGTCCAAGTTTAGTTAATTAAAATTGCACTAGACTAAAACATTTTATGAATGATTATTATGTCCTCATAACAAAGAGAAAGCTTTCTGCAAACGCAACCAAGAAAATTGCTTTCACTGACAGATAAACAATGCTATTGGCACAATAATTCATTCTTTAAGGGACCAGAACTGATGCTGTCCTCTGTTCATGAAAAAATAATCATTTCATGACTAATACACTTATGACTACTTCTCACTCCACCAATAATATATTTAATAAAGTAATGCATTTAAATATTTAAATTTAAAATATTTATTTTGTAATATCTTCCACAGAACCTTCTTCTCTTTGTATTCTAGAGTTGCTTCCTAAAATTGCAGTGACTGTGTTCTGACAATGATGCCCATTTGTTGACGGTGACTCCTTTTCTTAATTATGCTTTTTATATAAAGTTGAATCTTTGAAATATGCTTAGCATAACTATTATTATAAGGAGAAAAGAAATATATGAGACATTACAAGATTATAGGAAAAAAAAATATAGATTACTGAGTTTTATAATTCTGCTTTAAATTACAGGTACTTCAATGAAAGGTTAATTTACTCCTTTGACATAAAGTGGATGCACTTTTAAAAGCTGTTTGTCAAAAATACAGAATATATAAGCATTTAAGTTTTGCAGAAAAGTTGAAGCAGTTTAAATTTCAATCAAACAAAAAAAGAATAAGAACTGTTATAACTAAAATAATGAAGAAAAACATATTACGGTAGAGGAAATAAATTGTAAAAAACATGATTTCTTGCCTTCCGCAAAAAAAAAAAACTAGATCACAGAAATTACCATAACCTGGGGCTGTGATTTTAATAAAGGCTTATGCACTCACTTGTATTATACTGGAGAGTGACAAACAGCACAGAATTTGCAAGCAATGATATGCAATAAAGCATTTTAGAATATTAAATAAACAAACAAACAAAAAATAAAAGTTTCAAACTTAAAAGTATGCCTATGTGGTATTGTTCTCTTTCAAAAGTTTTCAAAATAGATCATTCCCTACAACAGAAACTCACCTATTAATACAGTGAGATAGCTGGCACTCTGTCCTCGCACACAAGGAAGAGAAGTCTGAGTGTGTGTGTGTGTGTGTGTGTGTGTGTGTGTGTGTGTGTGTCTGTGTGCGTGTGTGCTTACCTGTCTTGTTTAGTGATACTCTTAAGGAAAGTGTTTTTGGTAAGATAATGTGACGGGTTGGGCTTAAGGGTAAAGGAGCAGGATTAGGGTTAGCACACAAATAAGTTGAGATGGGGAAAGGACTCCTTCTCTGTCAGTATGAAGCATTGCTTCACTGACCAGGTTTTAAACATGTTTATCTTCAGCCTCTCAAATCATTTCATACTAAAAGTCTAGACTACTGCTGACCTTAGTAAGGGTGATTAAAATACCATCTTCAGTCTCAAACTTGAATTTTAAGAAGTCGCAAGTCAATTTTATGTTAATTAAGTATGTTAAATGACATATATGCACATCAGTTTCATATGCAGTTCTGTTATGATCTTCATGGGAATAATTTGCTTGACACACATCTGCTTTTAATTTCTATTGTGTTTTGCAATTCATCTTGACAGAGCATGAGGCCTGTGGATGTCGACCTATAGACAATGATGAAGAGCACATGGCAGAACACTGCCAGAGTCCTCAGATGATGACTATGATGATGATGATGATGATGATGATGAAGTGGAAGCCAGACCTTCACCTGCCCAAGCCATCATTACTGCTTTACCACAGAGGAGACAGTGTCAAGACTGGAATAGACATGATTATTGGGAAGAGATCCAGAAGGTTGTAACAGATGTGCTCCAAACACAGATGAGGGACATAATAGGAAACTTCTTCCACAGTTAGGTATGGGATACATGAGACTCATTCAGGGATATAGCCTTGGAGATCATTTGATAGGCTCATCCACATCAGTCTGGCCCTTCCAGTCTTTATGGATTATCTGTGTGCTCCAGTTGTTTTATGCTGATTGCCATATAATTGATTGGACTGTGTATGCCCTCTTGGGCATGCATACCATGTAGCTGACATGCTAATGTGCTGTTGTTATATAACATGTAATTATGTTTCAATGTATACATGATACACTATAACAAATTACATTTTCTGTCCACATTCAGGTTTCCCTGTATTGTGTCAGTTAACCTGAAACTAGTGCCGAAGAATTTAGCGTGTAAACATTTTTTTCCTCCTTTCTCATAACTCACCCTAGTGACTCCCTTCATTTCATTTCCACTCTCTCTCCCTTTTTCCTTTCTCATAACTCACCCCAGTGACTCCCTTTCTTTCATTTCCACTGCCTCTCCCTTTTTCCTTTCTCATAACTCACCCCAGTGACTCCCTTTCTTTCATTTCTATTCCTTCTCCCCTTTTCCTTTCTCATAACTCACCCCAGTGACTCCCTTTCTTTCATTCCCACTCCATCTCCCTTTTTCCTTTCTCATAACTCACCCTAGTGACTCCCTTCATTTCATTTCCACTCTCTCCCTTTTTCCTTTCTCATAACTCACCCCAGTGACTCCTTTCATTTCATATCCACTCTCTCTCCCTTTTTCCTTTCTCATAACTCACCCTAGTGACTCCCTTCATTTCATTTCCACTCTCTCTCCCTTTTTCCTTTCTCATAACTCAACCTAGTGACTCCCTTCATTTCATTTCCACTCTCTCTCCCTTTTTCCATACTCATAACTCACCCTAGTGACTCCCTTCATTTCATTTCCACTCCCTCGCCCTTTTTCCTTTCTCATAACTCACCCTAGTGACTCCCTTCATTTCATTTCCACTCCCTCTCCCTTTTTCCTTACTCATAACTCACCCTAGTGACTCCCTTCATTTCATTTCCACTCTCTCTCCCTTTTTCCTTTCTCATAACTCAGCCTAGTGACTCCCTTCATTTCATTTCCACTCTCTCTCCCTTTTTCCATACTCATAACTCACCCTAGTGACTCCCTTCATTTCATTTCCACTCCCTCTCCCTTTTTCCTTTCTCATAACACATCCTAGTGACTCCCTTTATTTCATTTCCACTCTCACTCCCTTTTTCCTTTCTCATAACTCACCCTAGTGACTCCCTTCATTTCATTTCCACTCCCTCTCCCTTTTTCCTTACTCATAACTCACCCTAGTGACTCCCTTCATTTCATTTCCACTCTCTCTCCCTTTTTCCTTTCTCATAACTCAGCCTAGTGACTCCCTTCATTTCATTCCCACTCCCTCTCCCTTTTTCCTTACTCATAACTCACCCCAGTGACTCCCTTCATTTCATTTCCACTCTCTCTCCCTTTTTCCTTTCTCATAACTCAGCCTAGTGGCTCCCTTCATTTCATTTCCACTCTCTCCTTTTTCCTTTCTCATAACTCACCCTAGTGACTCCCTTCATTTCATTTCCACTCTCTCTCCCTTTTTCCTTTCTCATAACTCACCCTAGTGACTCCCTTCATTTCATTTCCACTCTCTCCTTTTTCCTTTCTCATAACTCACCCTAGTGACTCCCTTCATTTCATTTCCACTCCCTCTCCTTTTTCCTTTCTCATAACTCAGCCTAGTGACTCCCTTCATTTCATTTCCACTCCCTCTCCCTTTTTCCTTTCTCATAACTCAGCCTAGTGGCTCCCTTCATTTCATTTCCACTCTCTCTCTCCCTTTTTCCTTTCTCATAACTCAGCCTAGTGACTCCCTTCATTTCATTCCCACTCCCTCTCCCTTTTTCCTTACTCATAACTCACCCCAGTGACTCCCTTCATTTCATTTCCACTCTCTTTCCCTTTTTCCTTTCTCATAGCTCACCCTAGTGACTCCATTTCATTTCCACTCTCTCTCCCTTTTTCCTTTCTCATAACTCACCCTAGTGGCTCCCTTCATTTCATTTCCACTCTCTCTCCCTTTTTCCTTTCTCATAACTCACCCCAGTGACTCCCTTCATTTAATTTCCACTCTATCTCCCTTTTTCCTTTCTCATAACTCAGCCTAGTGACTCCCTTCATTTCATTTCCACTCTCTCTCCCTTTTTCCTTTCTCATAACTCACCCTAGTGACTCCCTTCATTTCATTTCCACTCTCTCCCTTTTTCCTTTCTCATAACTCACCCTAGTGACTCCCTTCATTTCATTTCCACTCCCTCTCCTTTTTCCTTTCTCATAACTCACCCTAGTGACTCCCTTCATTTCATTTCCACTCTCTCTCCCTTTTTCCTTTCTCATAACTCAGCCTAGTGACTCCCTTCATTTCATTTCTACTCCCTCTCCCTTTCCTCCTTTCTCATAACTCACCCCAGTGACTCCCTTCATTTCATTTCCACTCCCTCTCCCTTTTTCCTTTCTCATAACTCACCCTAGTGACTCCCTTCATTTCATTTCCACTCCATCTCCATTTTCTCCTTTCTCATAACTCATCCCAGTGACTCCCTTCATTTCATTTCCACTCTCTCTCCCTTTTTCCTTTCTCATAACTCACCCTAGTGACTCCCTTCATTTCATTTCCACTCTCTCTCCCTTTTTCCTTTCTCATAACTCAGCCTATTCACCTTTCACTGTTCTACTCTCTTGCTCTAATTCCTCATGAAACTTTGAGTGAATAAGTGCCTGCACTCCAAATTAAAGTTATGTACTCCCAAATACTTATGTTTTAATTTCATTCGATGCTTTGTTACATACTTTGCACAAATATTATTCTGTCTTCTACGTTACTGTGTTTTTAGTAGTTTTGAAAATTGCATTGTATTTAACTTTGTTGATATTAGCTTTATAATAATTATATATGGAGCTTTTCTCCCTTGGTCTCCAATGAAAACGGTCTCATTTTGCCCCAATGAACTTTCCTGGTTAACAAACTGCAAATAAATAAATAAATAAATAAATAAACATGTGTTTTACCGAGAGCAAATGACACACAACAGATGTTGCCCAGCCCTATCACTGTGGTATGGTTTGCAATTGTGTATTGCCACATCATATATGTACAGCAGAAGGACTTGTCATTTCCCATGTGTTTTACATGACAGTTGTCATGATGTCCTGATTTTGGCAACTATAAACACACACACATTGCCAGCTTATTTGTAATATAGTGAACCTCATCATTTTGGAAGTTATAAACAAAGATATTAGCAACTTACAGTCCTTCAACCAAAGCAGTCAAAATTTCTAAAATGGCAATCCAGTCTACTTAATCTAGAATACTTCTTTAAAAAGTCACTGAGGCACTGGATGAGGGCACACAGCTTGCCATGATCTGAGCAAAGCATTTGACACCATACGATGTTGAGGCATTATAGACAAATTGATCAAACTAAATTTAAAACCTTAATGTTACCTGCTGGATAGCAACTTGACTTACAGGCAGAAATCTGTCAATTCAGACTCTTGCCCTACTGTCTCCTAAGTGTTACATTACATATGGTGTCCCCCAGGAGTTTGGCACTAAGGCCATTAGTATTTAATATTTTCTTTTCTAATATCAGAGCTGGTCTTGAGATTTTTTTTCTATGAAAGATTGCTATAATGAACTTTCTATAGGACTGTCAGAGCCTTCTAGAAAGAATAACATGTAAAGTCCAGAGGTGCCAGGAACATGGTTTTAAGCTAAATACTAAAAAGTGTAACATCATATCATATCATTTGAAAAGCATAAGCACATATGCATGTATAACAAAAATGACACAGCCCTCAAAGTCAACATGATTATTAGGGACCTGTGCACTTTTGTAGCCCATGAAGTTTACTTGTCTTCCATATATCTACTGACATTCGAATATCTGTCTACCTAGCTCATATAAATAACAAAAGTGTGTCTTCTAGGTCCAATGTTGTTATCATCCACTTTTCTGATCCTATCTCATTAGGCCCATAATGGAATATAATTCTCTTTTTTTAGAATATACCTTTCAAAACATATTCTCTAATCCGAAAAAAACTGCAATCTACCTCAAGTTTAAATTTTTACATCTATTTTGCATCTTGCGGTTATTTCTGTGAGGCGTCTAGTATACAATGCTCCAATGATTCAATCCGTTGAGATATCATACATGTTCACAAAACCTGTAACACCACAAACATTTCCACAAGAGACCTGAACCACCATTGTAACACAAATAAAACCTACTGGCAGGATAGATTCATGCAGCAAAGAATGCCACTAATCTGATAGACTTCTCATTTATATTAAAGATAGTAGCTCCATGTGTTTCTTCAAAACATAACCTAGATTAATGGGGATACTTGGGATTGACATGCCTAGGCTTGCAAAGATTCTAGGGCCACCAGCCTAGCAACTTCCTACGAACCTATGACAGGATACAATAAATTGATCCAAGGTCTGTCCCCGCAACCTCCTACTGAAAGGGATAGCAAGTAGTTTGTGTTTCCATACCTAACCTGCTAAAAAACTACTCAATCCAATGCCTCATAATAACCCATGAAACTACATATATTATTTATATATACACATGTACAAATATATAAATCTATACAAATACACACACACACACACACACACACACATATATATGTATATATATATATATATATATATATATATATATATATATATTTATATGGGTCTCCTTCTAATGCCCGAAACGCCGTTTCGCCGACAGGGAAATAACCGACGCCAGAAACCCGACAACGCAGTTGACCGACACGCTCGAATCCCGACAGACGGAAGACCGACAAGGGGAATGTGTAAGCGCGACCTGGTAAGTATGCGATAGTGAGGGATTTAGGAGTAGGGAGCGGACAGGTAAGTGTGCAATACTCAGGGATGTAGGGTTAGGTGTGTGATAGGTGAGTGTGCGGTAGTGTCGGAGCTTGGGGTTTGGGGTGTGTAAGTGAGTTAGGTTAGGTGCAGGTAGGGAGTGTGCGGTAGTGTCGGAGCTTGGGGTTTGGGGTGTGTAAGTGAGTTAGGGTGCAGGTAGGGAGTGTGTGCGGTAGTGTCGGACCTTAGGGTTAGGGTTTGGGTTAGGGCTAGTGGATATGTGTTGTAGTGTACTGTGGTGTTGACGTGTAGTGTGTCGGTGTTATGGTGTTCGGTGTTTCGCGTTGTCGGGTTTGTGTGTTGTCGGGTTTCTGGCGTCGGTTATTTCCCTGTCGGCGAATCGGCGTTTCGGGCATTAGAAGTAGACCCATTTATATACACATATAGGTCCACTATGAATTTCAAAAAGTCAAAATCTCAAACATCAGAATCCCGACGTTTAGATGTTTGAGATTTTGAAATCTCAAAATGCAAAAAGAAAACAAAAGTAAAACAAAAAAAGTTAGCCATCGTGTTGCTGCAAGGGGGGGGGGGTAAGCTCCCCTGCACCCCCTGCTACTTAAATATACAAACTCCGAGATAGCACCACAGTTAAGAGAACTGTAAAGTTACTGTTCCACACTGTTAGGTGATCTCAATTGTTTAACTTCGAGATTTCAAAATTTCGAACATCTGGACTTCGGGATTCTGATGTTTGGGATTTTGAATATATATATATATATATATATATATATATATATATATATATCTGGAAAAAAATTTGGAACACTACCTGGGTTTCATGATTTTTGGAAATTATTGTGAATGAGCTCATCAACGAAGTTTAAGACCACTAGGTTCTTTGATTTATATATATATATATATATAAATATATATATATATATATATATATATATATATATATATATATATATATATATATATATCATCTGTTCACATTTTTTACATGGGGTCAGGTTGTCTTGTCACTTTTTTCATCTCTCCTGCCATCTTCAACAGTCATATGATTCTTAGTCCATGTTTGGCAGGTTTTATGTGCAGCTTTCACTCAGCTTGCTATCCCAGGTAACCATATCTGGGTAACTGGATACCAGCCAGTCAGAAGTTTACTGGCCCAGGGCTGCTGCACTTTATGGAAGGCACACACTGGCAAATAGTGAAATCTAAACCCCTTCCACTGTTAGCATGGATTCCTGGGATAGCTTTATCACCGCCAAATATCTATGCCCATTCTTCTAGCTTGAGAATTCTGCACACCACAGTTGATGTTCAAAACCGGTCAGTCTATCCAACTCTTCCCCATATAGGGCATCATCTACAGTGTGTGCTGCTGCCCACAGCCCCATTCTTGGGTGAATTTAAGGTGGAAGCACTCAGCATGTTTTCTTGGGAGGTAGGAGGAACCCCACAGAGACTGCGGGAGAACATGCAAATTCCATACAGACATTGACCGGAGGTCAACACTGAACCTTGAACCATGTACATGGGAGGCAAAGACTTTAACCACTATGTGAACTGACATATATATTAGCAAAACACATTTCCCTGCTCTATTGCTCTTTACTTCATAGAACAGCTTTGCTGTCAACATCAAAACTGTGTTAGTTTTGTATAACAAAACACGTGTGAAACAGCCATAACATAACTGCTATCTTACCCCCTTTTCCAACGTGTACCTATTGCTGCTTTTAGATATAGCAACTTGCTTGCTAATCAAAAATGCTGTACACTGCTTTCATATTAAATGATAACCGTGAGTACAAAGTCCTTGTTTCAATACTATAATATACTACAGAGGTGAGAATTCTAGATTGTTTTCTAAATTTATGCAAACAGCTTTTCAGATTTTATAGAAACTGTAATAAACTACACATATAATATTTGTGTCATTTCCTTCAGCCTGACCTGTGCTTTCTTGTGATGACATATGATGGTTAGCTTTCCATTTTATCATCCTCATTCTCATAGGGTTTAACAGAAATATGAACAATTATGCCTACTGGAAAAATTAGCAATATAAACAATGATCAGTATCCCTCAGTGTTCTTCTGATCCTATACAATGGTGTATTAGTTACTTGGTTGAAATACTGCTTTCTAATATAAATATTAAAACGTTGAATATGTTCTTAATGTCCATTAAAATATTAGGTAAAATTCTAGTGTAATGCATTAGTTGACAAATCTGATCTGTAAAGCCATGGAGTATATTATTATGGATCTCATAAACAAAGACATAGGCTATCTCCAAGCACTTGACCCCGCCCAGTTCAGATTCATCAAGGTCAGATCTTGCCTGTTGAACCTGGTTGACTTCTTTGAGACTGTCACCAAGGCCCTGGATGAGTAAAAGTCATTACATAGAGATTACCTTGACTTGGCCAAAGCCTTTGACACAATCCTCCACCCAGGCATCATTGAAAAGCAAACATAACTTGGCATAAATCCCTAACTCGTCAGGAGGGTGGCCAACTGGCTCACTGCCAGGACCCTCAAGGTCAAAACAGGCACCTCCACCTCCGATAGCAGACCTGTCACTAGTGGAGCTCCACAGGAATCTGTCCTGGGACTACTACTGTTTGTCATCTTCTTCTCAGAGGTCCAGGCAAAAACAAAAGGCCTGTGGCTGACAAAGTTTGTGGACAACTGTAAGTTGGCTGCTGTCATTGACTACCCAAATGATGTTAACATACTGTAAGAGGATCTCACAGCAAGAAATGACTGGTGCCAGAGTCATGGCATCAAATTAAACACAAAAAAATGTATCATTATACCACTGGGCAAGAACACGGCCCCTACTGATTACCACATTAGCAGCATCCCCCTAAGCACACAACCTGTAGTGAGAGACCTGGGTACTCACATTGATAACAATCTCACATTCAACCATCATATAGGGGCAGCAGTCAGAAAAGTCTTTTACTTGGTTCAGCTCATAAACAAAGGGATTGTATCCATAAAAAAGGAGGTTATTACCTCGGTATACTCCTCCTTCATTAGACCAATAATTGAGTATAATGCCCCGTTTGGTATGTACCACTCCAAACATCTGCACCAACTGTAAAGGCCACAGAAATACCTCACAAAGAGAATCCATGGCCTCCAACACCTGTCCTATGTGGACAGGCTCAAATCACTATCACTCTACTCATTATCATACAGATTGCTTAGAGGTGATCTGTGTCTCGCCTACAAGGCAATCCTGGGCCCTAGAGATGCTCCATATCCATAAGTCTAACTTTGTGTGCATTACCTGCTTGAAAGGCCTAAATCTAATATGCAACATCAACAAAACCTGCTGGAGAGACAGGTTTGTCTCCCAGAGGCTGCCCCATCTCTGGAATAAACTTCCCATACATGTCAAATAGAGTACCTTGCTGACCCTCTTCAAGTGCAACCTTGATGAGTGGATGGGAAACCACAAATTTGTCCCCAGGGTTCCACCTGTGTCCCTCATTGACAGGGGTGACAGGTGCTGACTGAAGTTTCTTTTTGTTGATAAACTCTTGGCTAGGGTTGTAAGGGTCTCATGGCCATTAGCCCTATGATCCTATAATCCTATGATAAGGTTCATGTTGCAACCCCCTCTCCGTTCTTCAACTTCCAAACACTTTCCTCATTGTAGATATTCAGGTTACTACATGCTTATTTAACATGCAGCAGGTGGTCAATCCCAAGAAAATCTGAAGAATACATTTTCTGCACAACAGTTTGTTACTAGAAACAGCATCTTATGGGTCAGTAATCAACCTCTTTAACAATCTAAAACAGCCTTAATTTACAAATGACATTTTCTTATGTTTTAAAATAAACTGGCAGCAGTTACTAACTAACAATTTTAATTATTGTTTATGTACATGATGTTTATTGAGACTTTTTGCAAGACCTGGGTATTAATCTAACCTTCTGAGACCCTAACTAAGAAAGCCTTGCCTGAGACTGACGGATAAAATGAATGTGAACCCACTTTTCCACATTAATTTTGCATCTTTCTCACCTGCTTACTCTAGTGTGCTTTTCTTTCAATATACAAGTCTGAAAAACATAACAAGCCACTGAGTTTGTATCCAGAAATGAATAATCCTTACATCGATAGTGATGTCTGGGTGTCTCTCCAACTCTTAATAATTGGATATTCCTGCTGTAGGGTAAAGGGTAATGGAAAACCGGAAGGGATATGATGGTACTTCATACACTCGTTAACTGCCCTATTATTCCTTGAAACAGAACATAAGGTCTAAGGCTGCTGGCAATGTGGAAATGGCTAGAATACCCAGTTGTGTTGCACTTTTTTTGATTCTGTGAATAGCACTGCTTTTATATATCACTTATAGCATTTGATATGTTTAATAAAAAAATACAACAAAATCCTCAGCAGATCCACCATTGCTGATAAATATCAAACAGAACTATGGAAGTGCTCTATTATGTCACCCGGTAAAAATATCCAAAAGTCTTTTAATAAAAATTCAGTAAAAAAAAATATGGTTACACACTTTCTTTTTATTAAGTTCAAGACTTTATCAGGATGTAAGCAAAGAGCAGTCCCAGATATCTGAACTTTAAGAACCCATCATGGTACTGAGCATTTTCATGGTTCTATGTTTAATAACAAAATAACCAACATGACTATAATTGATACTATGTTATGAATATCACTTATTTAAGGAGTCCAACTTCAAACAATGACATGACACTATCAGTATCTTTAAATGTCAAACAAAAATGTGCTAAAATTGTGCTACAGTCATGAATAACTGGTTAATGATGTACATTATCAAGATTAATGAAGTATGTACAAATCTATCTATATAATCTGCATGTATTTACCCCCAGGTAATAACACAAATTCTCTAGAGAACCTACTGAGCCACCTCTCTATCCAACTACCCCAGGAGACTATTATACTTGGTGATGTTAACATAGACTGGTCTACTTGCAATTCCCTAAACCCTACCAACCATATAAACCTCTTTGGGTTCTCACAACTAATAACATCTACTACAAGAATCCATAAATCCAGTAAAAAGGAAAGTACTTTGGACTGGATCCTCATTAATAGCCACCCTAATTCTTATACTCCAGGAATACTCCCAGATGACATCAGTGACCACATACTTACCTACATTATTAGAGAAAAGTCCTTACTGCAACTACTCATCAACTCAAAACCTCCCGCTTAAAAAAATTATTTAATCCAGACAGCTTCATAACTGAATTAAAAGCATGTGACTGGTCACCACTAACCTATCTAAAATTAGACGAAGCTGTTACCTACTTTAATACTAACTTTCTTCAAATCCTAGACTCCCATGCACCCTATCGTTCCACTAGAATAAAAACAAAATCTGCCCCCTGGCTCACACCACAAACCAGACAAAAGATACTACTCAGAAATAAAATCTGGGCCAAATGGAGATCTACCAAATATCCTACAACCCACCTCCAATTTAAACAGCTAAGAAATGCTACAAAGAAAGATATTCTTAGAGACAAAAAAGACTACTACCTACATCTTCAAAAAAACAATCAACAAACTCCACAAAAATTCTGGTCTGCCATAAACAAACTTCTTCAGCCAGGTCACACTACTACTCCAGACCCAATCGGTTTCAACAAAAGTAACTCCAACCTGATCCCTGACGTCTTTAATAACTACTTTACAGAAGCCATTAAAACCCTGGCTAATTCTTTACCGCCCATTGCTGTATCCGAAACAAATACCTGCAATCCTACATCACCTACCTTTCAGATACAACTGGTATCTACAGCTCTCATCTGTAAGCTACTTCAAAAATTAAAACCTTGCACCCCTTCTGCTGACCGACTCCCATCTGAATACCTACAAATAGCTGCAAAAGCCATAGACTATCCCATTTCTATCCTTATTAACAGAACTATCTCTGAAGCTAGAATCCCTACTCTATGGAAGATATCTCATATCATCCCCTTACATAAAGGAGGACCATCTACAGAGCTTTCTAACTTTCGCCCTATTGCTTTCCTCTCCCCCTTAGCTAAGATAATGGAAAAATGTATTCACAAGCAGCTACTTAACCACTTACTACAAAATAACCTATTGGCTAACTGCCAACATGGCTTTAGGCCATTTCACAGCACATCTACTGCCCTTTTATCCTTTACCGACTCTATATACAAAAATCGCAACAACAACTCTTTCTCTTCTGCTCTATTTATCGACCTGTCAAAAGCCTTTGACATGGTAAACCACAACCTGCTGCTTGACAAACTAAAGGCTCATTCTCTCAATCCCCAAGCCATACAATGGTTCAGATCCTATCTGGAAAATAGACAGCAAGCAGTACTTTGGCAGAACAGTCTATCTTCACTACTTCCTGTAAACATTGGAGTCCCACAGGGCTCCATCCTAGGTCCCCTACTCTTCTCCTTATTTATCAACAACTTACACATCAACATACCTCAAGCCACCTGCATTCAATATGCAGAAGACTCCACATTAATATGTACAGCCAATGATATATCCTCTCTCCATTCCCTCACACAAACTGTTTTTCAGAATGTTGAAAACTGGTTTATGCAACACTGCCTCCTCTTAAACCCAAAAAAAACAAAGCTATTGCTTTTTACTCCTACTCACAAATCAGCCACTCCTTTCTTCTCTATAACCTCTAACAATGGTACCAACATCTTCCCAGACACTACAACCCATCTACTAGGGGTAACTATTGATAATCATCTCAATTATGATGAACACATAAACTCCACCATTAAGTCTGTTAACAGAAAACTTGGCACACTCTATAGAATAAAAACCTTCCTTACCCCCTCTGCAAGGAAAACAATTGCTCAGACCCACCTCATTTCCACCCTCTTTTATGCCTCTGTCATATATACCAACCTATCCAAAAGCAACCTCACTAAGCTCTCCATATGTTATAATAGCATAACTAGATTTATCACAAGTTCCCCCTTTAAAACTCACCACTGCCTTAACATCAAACAACTAGGGTGGCTAGAACTGCAAAACCATATACTCTTTCAACAATTGCTTATAACACAAAAGATTCTACACCTCCCTAACAACACTCCTATCTTGTCTAATCTTATTACTCCTTACAATAATCTACCTACATTACGCTCTGCTAACAAGCTCCTAGTTTTATCCAGCAAAGCTAATAACAAAGCCGGTGATTCTCTTTTCGCTAACACCGTAGGTAAAGTCTGGAATCAACTTCCTGCTGAATTATCTACCGTTAATTCTACTTTTCTTTTCAAGAAACATCTTAAAAAACATCTGAAAACACACTGGCTTTGTCCATGTACTAACCCCCACTGATATCTTTTTTCTTCCATTCTATAATCTTAGCTCTATTCCTACACCTGTATCCACTGCCTCCAACTCTACTCCTACTCTCCTATAATGAGAATAAGATACATTTATTATTCCCTTTATCTAATAATTGCTCATACCTTTCTAGTGTGATTTGTCAAAAAAAAAAAAAAATTTGTTTATTTTATGTTTTCTGTATAGAAATGCTTAGTTCAATTTATTTAGTATTGCCTAGTTTTAATTCTGTAGAATTGCTTAGTTTAACTTTGTCAATTTCCTGTTTGGAGCTTTTCTCCCCGGGCCTCTACTGAAAATGGACATATATCCAGCTAGACTAGCCCGGTCAACAAATGTAAAATAATAATAATAATGTAAGCATGTAATAAAGAAATTTGGTTTATCATTCCGTTGGTGTCCTTTTTTATGCTGTCACCAGACAGTGACCACCACAGACTGCATGCCAGTTTAAAAGAAAGGACATTAACAATCTCCCATTGTTCTGCTATACTAAGTAAATTGCTCTGAAAAACAAGGACGCCATTGTGATGTGACTATTTAAATTATACAGCATAGCTACAGTTGTCAAGCATATTTGCAGCGATGTGAATGAGTTTTAATCCACTAATATTTAAGGAACATAAATCTACAGAAAATTAACAATGACATTCATTGCCACAACAATTGAATTTGCCAGCACTAGATTTGACTGGAATGAAAGAGGCATGCAAAGTCAAAGTCCAGAGCAAAAGAATGCTGCCTGAAGTGTTTTTTGAAGATAATTTTGTCCCTGAACCCCATGTCGAACAGAAAGGTTGACAGCATAGATATCAAAACCAGAATTTTATTGCAAACCAGATGATGACATTGTGAACTTCAATCAAATCTGATAGAAAAAAAAACAACAGATATTAGCAAGACACTCAGCACCAAGTATGGGATGCATAAGAGAATGGTCACATCAATGTAATAACATAATTAAGAACGAAGCTGCATGTTAGAAACATCCAGGACCATTAAGTATGGACAGCCTGGCAGAACTCTCACATCAGTATACCAATGAACTAACTGCATTACAACACCATTCATTTACCCCCTCAATCATTAACACTTAAAAACCCATCTAAAGGCTGCATAAGCCGCTGGTCACTTTATATAAATCAACTCAGGGGAAAAGAGCGAAAAGGACTCACCTTCTACCTCAGTGGGAAGGCCCTTTCTTTCATGCCTCAGTCCTAAAATATAACAAGTAAAATGAGTGAGGGACTGTGGGTGAGCTCTTAGACTCAGTGTCAAAGTGGCTGAAGTTATCTAGCCCTAACAATATATATATATATATATATATATATATATATATATATATATATATATAGATATATATAGCTATATATAGATATATATATATAAATATATATATATATATATATATATATATATTTATACACACACACACACACACACACACACACACACACACACACACACACACACACACGCACCCTAATTCTATATCTGACCCTAAGTACCTCTCTTCCTGTGCCAAGGACTAGCTTACACAGATCCCAATTTTCTGCACGCATTTCCCCCTTTCCTAGCTGACATGCAGACCACAAATCACATGACTGCTGACTTAGCCTTCTACCTGATAGGATTCGGTGGCAAATATGTAGGCATATCAAGCTCCCTTTGTCCCTGAACCCCATGACCAATACTAATAGTGACACCAATACAGTGAGTGGGACCAAATCTTATTGTAAACCAAATGATAACTTTAAAATCTTAATTCAAATCAGGCAGAGAAAACAACAAACATCTGCAAGACAATCAACACAATAGGAGAAGCATGTTGGAATGCTCACTTGAATATAATAAAACAACTACTAATAAAACTGGATATTAGCAACATTTAGGAGCAGTAGTAACTAGCAGCATGGCCAAATACTCATCAAAGATCCCAAACATCTAGCAGTGTTACAACCTCACTCACCAAACAGCAACCAGATCCTTGCACTAACAGTGTTAGCCACCTCTCAATCTAAATAAAACAAGCAGATAGAATGGAGGAAAAAGAAGGGCTTCATTTTTTTCTCAAAAGGATGATCCCTTTTTCTGCCCACCAGGCTGGCAAAGGCAATCTTTTTCCCCCGATACTTCCTAAATGAGTCACTAACCTTAGCCCACAACTAGTAGAACCATAAGATATCACATCCTTCAAAAAGTAAAAGAGATGTATATTAAACAGATGCAACCTCAAATAACTGAGGGGTATACAATCACTTCTGAACCACATAGGGTCCCTGTCTTCAAACTCCCTGTGCTCAAGGACCAAGAAACCTACCATAAGACATACATTGGTCAGCTTTTGGTTAGGAAACCTATTTGTAGCATCAACTGCATTAAAACTTACAGTGGACTTCCAGAACAATCTCAGACTGATAGCAGGCCAAATCAGTACTACACTCAGAAACATCTGCATAATTCCCATTAAGTCCCTAATAATTGATGACTGAAGACTAAGCCTGTGTACCACACCCAGTTTGTTACCAACAAAATGTATTACTAAACCTTGAGGAATTCTGCATGTTTCCTGTGCTTCATCCAACATATGCACCAGCTAGTTGCACCTCAAACCACTGTGGCATAGTCAAGAGTAAGAGACAATGGATCTAGGCCCAAGGACAAACCCCCAGACCTCACTGATGCTTCCTTAGCAATTCAGAAAATAAACAAATGCCACAGTTGGAATCCGTCTTCCTATCTAGAATAGAAAACCAAAAGTATATCAAATAGCATTGCAAAAAAAAAAAAAAATACTCCAACCCCTACTATCTAATATATGCCAGAAAAGCATAATGCATGCCCATCTCCCAACCCACTTTAGACCTTTAATTGAGTTGTCTTCTGCAGCTAGGTTGGACATCCTTCCTATTTTGAAAAGTGAGTAGAAAACTTTTCCCTGTCAGTACCTTCACTTCTTAAAGCTCTCCTGAGTATATGAACAAAGTGCTCTGCTGAGTTTGAAACACCAAATCCATTACTTTAATATCTACCTCCAGTTTCTTCTAAGCTTGTCCCCAGGTCAATGACCGCAATTGTACCCCTGTATTTTAATGTATTTCTACCTCCATCCCTCTGGTAACTTGGTCTATTTTAGATCTACTTAACCAAATCAACACATCCATCTCCATTGTGCATACATCCTTCCATCTAAGGTAGCCCAACAATTCAGTCACTCAATCAACTGGAAATTGTCCACTTTTATTAAGCATCTGTTGGGTTGTTTGTTTGTAATAACTTGTTGCAGTTAAACTCTTTTTTCGAGAGGCTCCATTAGCTTTTTAAAACTTTCATTTAAAGGCTCACTGCTGCTTTTTAGGTGTGGGAAACATTTCTGCAGTTTGTTCTAAGTAGTGGGGATATTTGTAGCATTTCCATATTCAGGCTTGTATTTGGGTCTAGTGTTTGTGGAGGCTGTGTGTCTGAGCACATATTTAGGGACATCTTGGTTTAGCCAAAGCCATCAGGCGTTTCAGTGAAAGAGAATTGTTTGAGGTTATTGGCTGACTGAGGTCACCTGGACTACAGCTTAGACTAAGCACCTCATTGGTTCTTTTGAGATTTCTTTCTTAAAAACTGTCTCAGGTTTCAACTTTCTGTTGCCTAAGAAGTTCATTTGTGAGTGTTCTGCCATTTCACACTGAGCTTGATCGAAGGAAGGACACTGAGGAAACTCGGAGCTATAATATATAACATTAAGTATTCTGTTTTTTGTTTATTTTGTTCTTTATTTCTTTGTTATTTATAGCACTTTGTGTACTGTGTATTTTTCTAGCTAGTTTCACTGTGTGTGAGGTATTAACTGGAAATTGTCCACTTTTATTTAGCATCTGTTGGGTTGTTTGTTTGTAATAACTTGTTGCAGTTAAACTCTTTTTTCTAGAGGCTCCTTTAGCTGTTTAAAACTTTCATTTAAAGGCTCACTGCTGCTTTTCAGGTATGAGAAAAATTTCTGCAGTTTGTTCTAAGTAGTGGGGATATTTGCAGCATTTCCATATTCAGGCTTGTATTTGGGCCTAGTGTTTGTGGAGGCTGTGTGTCTGAGCACATATCCAGGGACATCTTGGTTTAGCCAAAGCCATCAGGCATTTCAGTGAGAGAGAAATGTTTGAGGTCATTGGCTGACTGAGGTCACCTGGACTACAGCTTAGACTAAGCACCTCATTGGTTCTTTTGAGATTTCTTTCTTAAAAACTGTCTCAGGTTTCAACTTTCTGTTGCCTAAGAAGTTCATTTGTGAGTGTTCTGCCATTTCACACTGAGCTTGATCGAAGGAAGGACACTGAGGAAACTTGGAGCTATAATATATAACATTAAGTATCCTGTTTTTTGTTTATTTTGTTCTTTATTTCATTGTTATTTATAGCACTTTGTGTACTGTGTATTTTTCTAGCTAGTTTCACTGTGTGGAGGGATTAACTGGTAATTGTCCACTTTTATCAAGCATCTGTTGGGTTGTTTGTTTGTAATAACTTGTTGCAGTTAATCTCTTTTTTCTACAGGCTCCTTTAGCTGTTTAAAACTTTCATTTAAAGGCTCACTGCTGCTTTTCATATGTGAGAAACATTTCTGCAGTTTGTTCTAAGTAGTGGGGATATTGGTAGCATTTCCATATTCAGGCTTGTATTTTGGCCTAGTGTTTGTGGAGGCTGTGTGTCTGAGCACATATTCAGGGACATCTTGGTTTAGCCAAAGCCATCAGGCATTTCAGTGAGAGAGAAATGTTTGAGGTCATTGGCTGACTGAGGTCACCTGGACTACAGCTTAGACTAAGCACCTCATTGGTTCTTTTGAGATTTCTTTCTTAAAAACTGTCTCAGGTTTCAACTTTCTGTTACCTAAGAAGTTCATTTGTGAGTGTTCTGCCATTTCACACTGAGCTTGATCGAAGGAAGGACACTAAGGAAATGTGGAGCTATGATATATAACATTAAGTATCCTGTTTTTTGTTTATTTTGTATTTATTTCTTTGTTATTTATAGCACTTTGTGTACTGTGTATTTTTCTAGCTAGTTTCACTGTGTGTGAGGGATTAACTGGAAATTGTCCACCTTTATTAAGCATCTGTTGGGTTGTTTGTTTGTAATAACTTGTTGCAGTTAAACTCTTTTTTTTCTAGAGGCTCCTTTAGCTGTTTAAAACTTTCATTTAAAGGCTAGCTGCTGCTCTTCAAGTGTGAGAAACATTTCTGCAGTTTGTTCTAAATAGTGGGGATATTTGTAGCATTTCCATATTCAGGCTTGTATTTGGGCCTAGTGTTTGTGGAGGCTGTGTGTCTGAGCACATATCCAGGGACATCTTGGTTTAGCCAAAGCCATCAGGCATTTCAGTGAGAGAGAATTATTTGAGGTCATTGGCTGACTGAGGTCACTTGGACTACAGCTTAGACTAAGCACCTCATTGGTTCTTTTGAGATTTCTTTCTTAAAAACTGTCTCAGGCTTCAACTTTCTGTTGCCTAAGAAGTTCATTTGTGAGTGTTCTGCCATTTCACACTGAGCTTGATCGAAGGAAGGACACTAAGGAAACTTGGAGCTATAATATATAACATTAAGTATCCTGTTTTTTGTTTATTTTGTTCTTTATTTCATTGTTATTTATAGCACTTTGTGTACTGTGTATTTTTCTAGCAAGTTTCACTGTGTGTGAGGGATTAACTGGAAATTGTACACTTTTATTAAGCATCTGTTGGGTTGTTTGTTTGTAATAACTTGTTGCAGTTAAACTCTTTTTTTCTAGAGGCTCCTTTAGCTGTTTAAAACTTTCATTTAAAGGCTCACTGCTGCTCTTCAGGTGTGAGAAACATTTCTGCAGTTTGTTCTAAGTAGTGGGGATATTTGTAGCATTTCCATATTCAGGCTTGTATTTGGGCCTAGTGTTTGTGGAAGCTGTGTGTCTGAGCACATATTCAGGGACATCTTGGTTTTGCCAAAGCCATCAGGCATTTCAGTGAGAGAGAATTGTTTGAGGTCATTGGCTGACTGAGGTCACCTGGACTACAGCTTAGACTAAGCACCTCATTGGTTCTTTTGAGATTTCTTTCTTAAAAACTGTCTCAGGTTTCAACTTTCTGTTACCTAAGAAGTTCATTTGTGAGTGTTCTGCCATTTCACACTGATCTTGATTGAAGGATGGACACTGAGGAAACTCGGAGCTATAATATATAACATTAAGTAT
Source organism: Protopterus annectens (assembly GCF_019279795.1). Lineage (NCBI taxonomy): Eukaryota > Metazoa > Chordata > Ceratodontiformes > Protopteridae > Protopterus > Protopterus annectens. The sequence goes on along the minus strand of NC_056729.1, from coordinate 1,942,741,565 downwards.
CCTGTTTTTTGTTTATTTTGTTCTTTATTTCTTTGTTATTTATAGCACTTTGTGTACTGTGTATTTTTCTAGCTAGTTTCACTGTGTGTGAGGTATTAACTGGAAATTGTCCACTTTTATTAAGCATCTGTTGGGTTGTTTGTAATAACTTGTTGCAGTTAAACTCTTTTTTCTAGAGGCTCCTTTAGCTGTTTAAAACTTTCATTTAAAGGCTCACTGCTGCTTTTCAGGTGTGAGAAACATTTCTGCAGTTTGTTCTAGGTAGTGGGGATATTTTAAGCATTTCCATATTCAGGCTTGTATTTGGGCCTAGTGTTTGTGGAGGCTGTGTGTCTGAGCACATATTCAGGGACATCTTGGTTTAGCCAAAGCCATCAGGCATTTCAGTGAGAGAGAATTGTTTGAGGTCATTGGCTGACTGAGGTCACCTGGACTACAGCTTAGACTAAGCACCTCATTGGTTCTTTTGAGATTTCTTTCTTAAAAACTGTCTAAGGTTTCAACTTTCTGTTACCTTAGAAGTTCATTTGTGAGTGTTCTGCCATTTCACACTGAGCTTGATTGAAGGAAGGACACTGAGGAAACTCAGAGCTATAATATATAACATTAAGTATCCTGTTTTTTGTTTATTTTGTTCTTTATTTCTTTGTTATTTATAGCTCTTTGTGTACTGTGTATTTTTCTAGCTAGTTTCACTGTGTGTGAGGTATTAACTGGAAATTGTCCACTTTTATTAAGCATCTGTTGGGTTGTTTGTTTGTAATAACTTGTTGCAGTTAAACTCTTTTTTCTAAAAGCTCCTTTAGCTGTTTAAAACTTTCATTTAAATGCTCACTGCTGCTTTCAGGTGTGAGAAACATTTCTGCAGTTTGTTCTAAGTAGTGGGGATATTTGTAGCATTTCCATATTCAGGCTTGTATTTGGGCCTAGTGTTTCTGGAGGTTGTGTGTCTGAGCACATATTCAGGGACATCTTGGTTTAGCCAAATCCATCAGGCATTTCAGTGAGAGAGAATTGTTTGAGGTCATTGGCTGACTGAGGTCACCTGGACTACAGCTTAGACTAAGCACCTCATTGGTTCTTTTGAGATTTCTTTCTTAAAAACTGTCTCAGGTTTCAACTTTCTCTTACCTAAGAAGTTCATTTGTGAGTGTTCTGCCATTTCACACTGAGCTTGATCAAAGGAAGGACACTGAGGAAACTCGGAGCTATAATATATAACATTAAGTATCCTGTTTTTTGTTTATTTTTTTTTTTGTTATTTATAGCACTTTGTGTACTGTGTATCTTTCTAGCTAGTTTCACTGTGTGTGAGGTATTAACTGGAAATTGTCCACTTTTATTAAGCATCTGTTGGGTTGTTTGTTTGTAATAACTTGTTGCAGTTAAATTCTTTTTTCTAGAGGCTCCTTTAGCTGTTTAAAACTTTCATTTAAAGGCTCACTGCTGCTTTTCAGGTGTGAGAAACATTTCTGCACTTTGTTTCCCACCCTCCCTCCCTGTTGGTGCTTAGCAGTTGCCCGCCCCTAGTGTAAATTTGATCTGGGACCCTCCTTCCAGTCTAGTGTCATTACCTCATTCTACCCAGTACAGGGAGCATATTTGAGAAGGCCAATCAGCTTAGTTTCTGCTACTCCTTTCTCTCTTTCCTTTCTCTCTTTCCACTAACAAAAAAAAAAAAAAAAATTGTATCTGCTTTTACTGTATTTGTGTTTCTTCCTACTTTATTTTGCTTTTGCGTCATTTTAAAAGTACTCAATTGTATTTATTACTGCTTGGTGTAACTCATTCTAAGCCTTTTAGTTTAAGCACTTAGGCTTCAGACCAGTTGTTTTACATTAAGAAGATTTGTGGCCTGCACTGTGGTGACAGGACAGGTAGCTTACATCCTTCTAAGTTGGGAACTGCTGACTGAGGGCTCAGTGTCTGTTATTCTAAAAGTGTATTAGTTCTGGTTTAAGCACTTGAGCTTCAGGCCAGTTATTTTACATTAAGAAGGTTCGTGGTCTGCACTCTTGTTGGAGGAGAGGCTGGACTCTGCCCACCTGAGCTGGGAATTTCTGCTTAAAGGGTTATAGTGCCTGCATATTTTAACTGTTTCTTACTGAAATTGGTACACCTTGTTTGCTGTTGCATAGACTAGATCCAGATCTGATCAATCTAGCTTTGTTTGTATGCTTGTTGTTTGTTTGCTTATTTCCCTTAAATGCTAATTGCACTTAAAACGCGGATTTTCAGCGCTTCTGTGGATCCCTAGTGATATTTGCATTGCTTACTGTACTTATTTCCCTGTTTCACTTGAAAGAAAGTTACTGTTTGTCATTTTTGCATTTAAGTTACCTGTAACACATTGCATTTAAGTTACCTGGCACTTGCTCACTATGTCAGCACTAAAAAATTAAAAGCACTCCACCCTCACAAACTCCCCTTGAGTACTTTGTTGCCCATTGGCCCTTTTTTTCAATTATAAAGGAATTCCCAATACTATTCTAGCATGTCCAAAGGTCAGTTGTCAATCTACTCTCGGTCCAGCTGGTGAATCTGGGAATCATGAGGCAATGTTACAACTGGCTCATGTACACAGACAACCCTCTCCTCCTCCCAACAAATTCCAACATGTAAGAGATGCAAAAATATAGCCAAACTGGAGGCTAAGCTCTCAACTCAGTACTGGTGTAACCAATCAGGAGGAGAAGGAAACCACACTCACAATTCCAGTCTCACACAGACCTACCACGACAGCAAACCAAACACATAAACACACAAAAACATACTCGGAAGCTCTTAATAAAAATCTGCCTAAGCAGCAGAGACCTCCAAAGCAGACACCCAAGCAACTGCTACCCCAAAACAAAACATGTGCAACACATAGCTCACAAAGCCAGTGTGCCAAACAGTCACAGCCCTTAAGGCTAAACAACACACCTGATACACTTGTAATAGGTGACTCTATCATCAGGCACACTGACGTCCTGCTCACCAGGCTGAACAAGGAGAAGGTCATGGTGAGCTGCCTGTCGGGCGCTAGGATCCGCCACATAACACAAGCACTCAGGTCACTCCAAGGCAAGTACAAATATGACTCAGTCATTGTCTATTCTGGTGTGAATGACCTGAGACGTACCTCCCTGGACTACATGAAAAGAGACATAGAGGAGCTCTCTGAGAATGTAGCCCAGGCCGGTATGACCCTGACCTTGAGTAGCATCTTACCCTCACCAAGAATGATGCCACAATATGAAGACAAGATGATCAATTTCAACAATTGGCTTAAGCATTGGTGTCATTCAAAGGGGATCCAATGCCTGTCAGCCTGGGATGACATGTTCGACAAGCCACGATGCTTCACTAGGGACGGCTTGCACCTGTCACCCCTGGGCTTTCAGATATTGGCAAAGGCTCTTGCTACCCCCATAGTGCCTTTTTTAGGCAAGGCTCAAAAGACAAACCCACCTCCATAGGTATCACAAGGGATAAGAAACTAAGAGTAATGCTACTCAATGCCAGAAGTCTAAACCTCAAGATGCACGCACTCAAAACTCTCCTTAGCATGGAGAACATCGATATCTGTGCAGTAACAGAAACCTGGTTCAAGGCTCCCGAGAGCACCCCAGCACTACCAGGTTATACCTCATACCATGCTTTTTGGCCCCAAAACTTGGATCGAACCACAAATGGAGGGGGAGTATCAATATTCGTCAAAGATACCCACACCTCCAGGTTGGTGGCACAGCACGAAGCATCAGAGACTATCCATGTGCAGCTAACAGTGGGTAAAACTGCCTTACAGTTTATAGCCTGCTACAGACCACCCTCCCAAACCCAGGAACCCCACTCGGCCTTCCTGAGAACACTGGAAAATATGAAGGTCTCTCCAAACACCATTATATTGGGTGACTTCAACTACCCAAACATAGACTGGGAACATTACTGTAGCTCCAACACCCTAGCCCAAAGGTTCCTAGAATTTATAAACTCAAATGCTATGGAACAACTTGTTACCACTCCCACAAGAAGGGAAAACATACTGGACCTGATCATCACCAACATGGGGACTCTATGCTCCAGACCAGAAGTGTAGCCCTCACTGGTAAGATCAGACCATAAACTAATCTCACTGGATATTCACATCCCGACCGCACCCCCTGACCAGAAAACCACAGTAAAAAACTTCTCTAAAGCAAATTTCACACTCTTCAAAACCGAGGTGGAATCCTTCAAAGCCCCCAGGCCTGTGGAAAATACGGCCCAGACTGCAGAATCCTTTATAAATGCATTCTATGAACATCTTCAGGAATGCATGGATCTTGCAATCCCAAATAAAACCAAGACCCAATCCTCCAAAGGCAGACGTCCTGTCTGGTGGACCCCAGCCATAAACAAACTATACAATAGAAGGAGGAAGCTACTACATGATAGAGCAAAATCCCAAAAAGGGAAGGCATCTCTGATCAGTATTAGCAAAAAACTATGGGCACTCATAAAATCGTTTAAGGCCAGCTTCGAGAGAAAAATTGCACAGGACACTAAGGATATTCACAAGACTTTCTTTAGTTATGTTAGGAACCTGGGTGGGAATTCCCAGATATGCTCAGAATTAGTCCAAAATGACAAAAAACACACCGAACCCACAGACATTGCCAACATCCTAGCTAACAGGTTCAGTGCAAACTCTCCCCCCCACCAAAAGGGCAAATATCTATCCCAGCAGAGTGCTGCCCCCCTGACATCTCAGATGCTCAAGTAAGAGCCGCCCTCTCCAAAGCAAAAAACACAGCATCAATGGGACCAGACAGTGTCCCAGGCTGCGTCCTACATGAACTCCAAGAAGAACTAAACACAAACATAAAATTACTGTTCAATCTCAGCCTTACTACAGGATATGTACCCAAAGAGTGGCGTACAGCAACAGTGGTCCCTCTCCACAAAGGTGATGCCTCAATGGATCCTGGAAACTATTGCCCCATAAGCCTGTCTAGCTTGGTCTGCAAAGCTATGGTAAGGATCATCATGGACCTCATAAATAAAGATATCGGGGACCTACAGACACTGGATCCTACCCAGTTGGGCTTTGTTAAGGGCAGATCCTGCCTCTTAAACCTGGTCTATTTCTTTGAAACAGTCACTAAGGCCATTGACGAGGGGAAGGTGGTCCACACAGCCTACCTGGACCTCGCAAAAGCCTTCGATACAATACCCCACTCGGGCATTATAGATAAGCTCACCAGCTTAAATATAAACCCCTATGTCACTAGATGGGTTGCAAACTGGCTCAAGGACAGAACCCACATGGTTAGAATTGCTGGAGCCATGTCAGACTCCAAACCAGTTACAAGTGGCATCCCACAAGGCTCAGTCCTGGGACCTCTCTTGTTCGGTATATATTTCTAGGAGGTACAGGCCAACATGGAAGGACTGTGGCTGATCAAGTTTGCAGATGACTGCAAACTGGGTGCCATAATCGGCTCTCCAGCTGACACAAGCATCCTCCAAAAGGGCCTCATAGAAACAGACAACTGGTGCTAGAGCCATGGCCTCAAGCTAAACGCCAAAAAGTGTATAGTCATCCCCTTTGGCAAAAACAAAGTGCCCACAAATTACCACATAGGTGGTAATTCATTAAGTACAGAAGAAGTAATTAGGGACCTGGGGACCCAAGTTGATAGCAATCTCTCATTTGACAACCACGTGGCCAAAGTGGTTAGAAGAACATTTTATATAGCCCACCTGATCATGAAGGGATTCACATCTAGATCAGGGGAGGTCATCGTGCCTCTTTACTCATCCCTCATCAGGCCCATAATTGAGTACAATGCCTCTTTTGGGATGTACCTTACCAGACACCTGCAGCAACTGGAAAGACCCCAAAAGTACCTCACCAAGAGGATCAAAGGGCACAAACAGATGCCATATGCTGCCCGGTTAAAGAAACTCCAGCTCTACTCAGTGGCATACCGCCTGCTCAGAGACGATCTGTGCCTGATGTATAAAGCCATGTCCAACCCGGAATTAATGGACATGCTGCACCTCAGAAAATCCAAATCCCATCGAGCTACGCGCTCGAGAGACTTGAACCTCAGCACTGAAATAAATAGGACATGCTGGAGGGACAGCTTCATAACCAAGAGACTCCCTTCACTCTGGAATAAAATCCCAGTCCAGGTTAGGCAGAGTCCCTCATTGACTTTCTTCAACAGGAATCTTGATGAGTGGATGGGAGATTGTAGGTTTTCCCCAGGTATCACTTCTGTGTCACTGTTAGACAGAGGCACAGTATACTAACCTCGAAAAAGGGCATAGCAAAATTAATTTAAAATGGGTGGCGAAAGCCAAACACACTCTGGCTAGGCTTATAAATGCCCTAGGGCAGATAGCCTAGTATGAACCTATGAACGTATGAAAGCATTTAGAAAAAAACAAAGCCCAAGTACTGAAATTCTAAAAGTGTCAAATGGAGGGAACGCAGATGGCCTCAAAATCCAACTTATATGCCCTCCTTTGTCTAGCAACACCTATGGAACAGTCTCTCCAAGTGTAACAGATTTCAGATTGATGCACACTTTCATGCACTCCCCCTTCTTGCAAACTAACTGTAAAACCCATTGTAAAGCACAATAAGAGGTCCTGGGCCACCACAGTGTCCAGCTAGTCTCATAACATTCTTGTCAAAACTTCTAATTTAAAAGGCAAACAAAACTGTAAAACCCATTATAAAGCACAATAAGAGGTCCTGGGCCACCATAGTGTCCAGCTAGTCCCATAACATTCTTGTCAAAACTTCTAATTTAAAAGGCAAACAAAACTGTAAAACCCACTGTAAAGCACAATAAGAGGTCCTGGGCCACCACAGTGTCCAAGTAGTCTCATAACATTATTGTCAACACTTCTAATTTAAAAGGCCAACAAAACTGTAAAACCTATTGTAAAGTACAATAAGAGGTCCTGGGTCACCACAGTGTCCAAGTAGTCCCATAACATTCTTTAAAATGCAATGAAAGAGGCCAGCTGCCCAGACCCTATCCAAAAGGCTGAAATTTTCCTACCTTGTTGACTACTGGCCTTGCCTCTACCAGCTACTTTCCTTATGCCTCCTAATCTGCTAGAGTGTGGTATAGGAAAGCCTATGTCCTCATTGTACCAGCACCACATAGCAAAGGGAGGATCCCCAAATAGGGAGAACATTTGCATTTATAAGGCCAGAAAGGACCTAGACCTGCCTCCCCTTTGGCTATAACTCTAACTTGTCTGCCTATGTCGTCCAACATTTTTTTTCCAGCCAAGTGTCAGTTTGCCTACAATCCCACTGTAATGACTTATCCATTGGCCTTAACTTCCAAAATTGTTTATTTTACCATAACCAGGCATTAACCCCCACTCACTCACCCACTGGGCTTCCCTGATTGTTAAACATTATACCAACCAGGGCAACTCTTGTTGGAGATTTTCCTCTTCATTAACTGACGTCAAGAAAATGAACCCCAAGACCCTGATGTCCAAGTCCTAGCCCTGCATGTACACCTTTTTCCCAATACCACCAAAGAGGCTATCATGTCCTTGACCTCAGTACCCTCAGCTACTGCAATCCTCTGAACCCCATCTGCATCAATAAGATCAAAAACTTCTACAGACTGTCTCCCCCAAATGTTTTCCTTCACCACTAAATGGAAATACAGGATGATCAAACCACCCATATCCATGAAAAAAAAAATAAAACTCTGCACCCTTTGACAGATGCTACCTATCTCTTCCTGACCAGGTTCATCTGGTCCCCCATTGCCAAGTGACACACCCCATAGGAGAGGAAAGTGCCAGTCACCCAACAATCTGGCATTCCCAAGGTCATTCCTGAGATACTTAAGCTCAACCCCAACTGGGACCCACTATTTTACTCCAGTTCTGTAGGTTGCAACAATTCCTGTATCCTAGCCCAACCTTGCACATTAAGTTCCTAAACAACATCTAAAACATGTCATCTGGAAATTAATTGTCCTCCGACATCTCCCTCAACTCAGCAAAATCATTGTTACCTGTCACCAATCACCAGCTATGGGTTTACCTCCTACATGACATCAGCTTTGTCTTATTCTTCTCTCTCCTCGCAGAATTAGATGGGTAATCGATAGCTCATTTCCTCTTCCTGTAATTGGTACTTCTTGGACAACTCCTCCTCTACTGGCTGATGCCATACTTCTGCTATCTGGAAGGGATCACCTGCTTGGACCATGATCGCCTGCCATCACTTTCTATGGTCCAACACATTTGCCATCATTCAGGAAAACAACACCTTGAGCACTTTTCAAGATATTTGACTGGAATTATTTTTTTGTGATTTAAAGCATTTGGCTTCACTGGTAACTATTCAGCTATAAATTAGTTCATTTATTACAGTTATGTCTCCTATCATTTATCCTTAGAAAAATAAGCATGACTTCATTAATAGTGTTCAATGGCAATTCAACTTTACGCAATAGACCCAGGAACTAAAAAAGAATAGGAATTAATACTCATTCAGATTTGGAGTGTTTTTGTGTTTGTTTGCTTGTTTTTCTAGTTGATTTTTTTTTTTGTCTCAATGCCTGCAGACTATTAAACTTCTCCATTTCAAACAGAGCCTATGTGTTCCCTGATTTCAGGGCTGAGAAGGCAGTTGTCTAGGGGAAGGTGTCATAAAGGTGTTCAGTATTTTCTTCAGAATTCCAGTAGGCAGATATTTGGATAAACCCTCCAACACATTTTAATCTGTCAGATTTTATGGATGGAAAGAAAATTTAGAACGGTGGCTTTGTGTAGTGGTAGAATTCCTTGCATCACATTAACTATATATTACACAAGCCACATAATGTGCGCAGGTCTGGTAAGCATTAGAGAATGCATATTTAGTATGCTCTATGTAAATGATTTTATAAATTATAGCAAACGCCATCTTGCTATTTCCCTCAGTTATACAGCAATAACAGCCCTTTCCTGTTTTCTATTTTACTTATCGCATGACTTATTACATGCATACTAAACATATTATTTTACATCTTGATGCATCAGGTCGCCATTCTAGAGTAACTTCACATGAAATCTGTTTCTGCTGTCACATTTTCGCCCACTAAACCTCACCAGAAAGATAGCCAAGACTATTGTTGTGGTTAAATGAAAATAAGACAGACACCTATATCTTTATAAAATATTGCTGTGTATCAGAAATAATTCTAGGTGATTTTTTTTAAGTATTACACAGTTTTTTTCCTTTATTTTTATTTTTTAATAGAGACAAAATAAAAAAAGAAAAATCTTCCTCAAGTTACTCTTTTACAACCCCCGTTAATTACATCATCACTGCTGAGTCAGGATTCTTTCTTTACTATCAGTTAAAGGTGAGTGACAAAGCAAAGTATACTTTTCTATACTATATTCTAAATGATACTAGAAAACAAGTAATACAATTTCTGTTTGGTAAACAGTAGGAAACAGCAAAAGTATAGCAATGAAGACAGAATCATTTATGTATTTTTATGCAGGAACATTTGCACTCTGTGAGGCCTTTCCAAGGAATTGAGAATTTTTTTTTCTTTTTCTTTTAATTCTTGAGATTGACCTTCATAAACTTATCATATGCCCTGTTATAAATAGTTATTTCAGTGTAGTGCTTATCGGTTTAGAGTCATAGTTTCATATATACAGTAATACAGCAGAAATTAGATACAGTCGAATGCATGGCTAAATAATTCATTTTGCCCGAAAAATACTGCTTTTCTATATACACATTCCATAAAGGTGTTTCTAATAATAACAATCCATTTGTTGTTTCATAGAAAATATTACTTAGTTTTATTAATTGGCAAAGGCAACTACTATATGACAATGTATACTACCTGCTAAAGTTAATATAAATCATTACCACCTGCTTGTTTTTGTTTGTGACCCAAGCAGAAATTGTAAAAAGTTGCAAAACTACAAATTTGCAGATTGGCAATCACCTCTCCTGTATGAAATGATATCTAGCCATTAACCTAACAGTCTTCATTCATCTCCATATTTACCAATTCCAAGATTGCACCAACAAGGAAGAACTACATATACAGATGAGAGTTGTCTAGTTGAACTATTTTGGACTTAAATAGAAAATGTGCAATCCACTGACAGCGATGAACATTTCAGTAGTTATTAACAAATCATGTAAAATAAAGCTTTGACAAACTAAAAGCATTCAGAGCAGTCATTGCAGAAAAAGAATAAGGTATGGTCATAGGATCATAGGCTCATAGGAGATTACTAGGCTATTGACCTGAAAGTCATTTTAAGCCTAGCCATTTCAACCCAATGTAACAATATACAGGTACTATTCAATACCCAAGATTGCATTTAGTCATGACTGCCCATGTCCATGTGGGTTGTGGGCACTATCCCCGGTAAGAATTTACGGTGCCTCATCCACTCATCCAGGTTCCTGTTGAACAATGTCATAGAGGTGTTCTGTTTCACATGAATGGGGAGCCTTATTAGACAGTAAGACCATTTACTTATATACTCTTCTAGTTGAATTGGTGCTTGAGAACAACATATTTGTATTTGATCATCAGATTTATCTGCAGAAGGATGGCATAGCTATGGGCACTTCTTGTGCCAATAGCTACACTAACATAGTTATGGCTGCATGGGAAAAGGAGTTTGTCTTGGAGAGTAATTGTCGACAACATGTGGAGTTCTATCATAGATTCGTGGATGACTTGTTTACCATTTGGTTAGGCACTGTAGAGCAATTAATCACATTCCATGATAATATAAACAACTCTATCCCTTTTCTAACTTTTATCATGAATCATTTGAATAAGAGTGTGACACCCGTGCCCTGGCCCAGCAATCAAAGAACCTCAATCCTCACCACTAACACCAGAGAGGGTGTCTCATATAGGAGAAAAGGATAACAAATACACACAGTAAAGTGCAATTTCCCTTAAGAGCACACAGAGATCACAATCAAGTCTGGGGCTGGTTGCTCCCTTGCTCTCCAGGTCCCCAATAAGACTCCCCACTGGCACAGCTATAGGGTCCATATCTCAGCCTAGTTGGCAAGCTAACCTCCAGTACCCTCTCTATCCAACCAGTGCTTCATGTCCCTGCCCAAGTAGCTGACACACACACACACACACACACACACACACACACACACACACACACACACACACACACACACACACACACACTTTGAGATAAGTATTTATACAACTTCACAGACACTCCTGGGAAAGTCTGACACAGATTCTCCAGCTGTACCCCTATACCCAGACTATATGGTAGTAATTACTGCCACCACCAGCTAATAATTATCAGCTACCCAAATGCCCTTAAATGGGTGTCCAATTATTACTGTGCAATATTATTATCCAATAGTAGTGTAACTTAAGCAATCAAGGCTTATTGGAAGGGCTTATTACAGGATCACTTATAAGCATGCAATGTACTCTAGAGGTTAAATTATCTCTACATAAACCAGCCACAGTTGAAAAGGGTTTAAAAATATTTAATAATGAATACTAACAACACAAGACAATACTACTATATCATAGTGCTATTCAAGAGTTCAGAGATCACACAGAAACGTCAAATAATTCTGCAGTACAGTTCTGACATAACAGAAAAACACTTAGTCTATTTTTTTTCTAATTTCCTAGCTATTGCTACAAGAAAACACACTTCTTAGATAACTTACTTAAGAGCATAGGCAGTGCTGAGTTAGATGTCCAAGATCAAAATGCTTACAGTCTCTCTCTGAGCAATACTTTTTAAAATCGCTAAGAAACATTTCTGATGGGCCCTGCCAAATTACATCATTCTCATTTAGTTCCCATTACATAATTTCTTTGACACTTAGCCTGGAGTTCCCAGGCCACAGGCTACATTATTTAGCAAGCTAACACCTGCTCAGGAAGCCACAACAATAAAAGACATTTCATATGTACACTCTAGTAATTATTCCTTAAGTTAAAAGAATATAAAGAATGTGCTAGTCCAGACCGAATGACTCAGATCTCTACAGATCAAAGAATATACAAGACATCATTTCAATTTCAAAGAACAGATGTAAAATACTTGACTTAATTTTCCTTACAGTAGATAACAATGTTGCTACAATCTTGAAGTTCACATTTTACAGTAGTTTCTTTCATTTAAGAAACAAGCCTGTATTTTACATTTATATTTACAAATGTCAGAATTATGTATCAAATTTTATCTGGCTAGGCTGGCAATCTTCACCCATCTCTACCAGTCTTCACAATGAGTATTGACTTTTTGGGATGTGAAAAGTTCTGTCAATGGGGAAGAAATAGTTAACACTGGTATACACAGGAAGGATTGTTACAGGAACACTCTATTACACAGAACCAGCATGCACCCTAATGATATTTGTGACAACACAGTCAAAGGACAAAGCATGAGACTATCAAGGTTAAGTGCAGAACAAACTGTGTATAACTCAGAGCATTTAAATTTGGAAGGTAGATTGGTAGTTAGGAGTTATAAGAAAGATACAGTCTCTGCAATAATCAAAGGGGTAAATGGTTTGAGGGATACAGTGGCTAAGCTGTATTATTCAGATAAAGTATCTATAGTAACTGCAAAATATCAATAGTAAGAAAAAAATTGCCAGGATACTTGCACTATATGCCAACTATGTGAAACCAGTATTAGATATATATAAAAAGTACTGGTCTATCTTGACAAAATATTCTACTGTCAAGCATATAGTATGACCCAAACCAACCTTCTTATATAAAAACATGAGAACATCAAAAGGCTGATATGCTATTCAAAGGAGCATGACCATTTTAGGATGGATTGTGTACAACAGGTGACAGAACCTTGTAGAAAATGCAATCAATGTCAATATATTAATTCAACAAGGATGTTTGAGCACCCCAATTTCAACAGAACATTTAGGTTTAAGGTTGGGGATGCTTGCAGATGGAACACCTTGTATACCTGGCGTGTTACCAGGTATGTAGTGCATTCTCTATAGATAAAACAGATAGGATGCTCAGACGTAGGATAAGGGAACACTTGTACAACATCCAGCATCATGTGACCATAAATGTATTAGCTGAGCATGTCTTGATGACTGACAGTTCTCATTATTTCACTTTTTAAATCATGGATAACATTAGAATACATGATAGAATGGGGGATATCAAAAATACAACCGAGGTAACTGAGGCAAAGGGGATAGTTAGATTGTGAGTGGATTCAGGAAAATGACAAAATGACAAGGTTCCTTTAAAACCCTTGCTAAAAGCAAGAATGTTGAGAAGTTGATATGTTTTTAATTTTATTTTTATTTATATTTTTATTGCAACACATTTTTTTCCAATAGAATATTATTCTGTTTTTTATATTTTGCACATTAACATAAGTATGTTTATATTATATGCTGTTGTGTTCAAAATTGGTCTTAACAGGGTTAATTTGCCTAATGAAACGACGAGTCATACTATTTAAATGATAGGAGAATTGTTTGTATGAAAGTCTGATGAAGCAGTAGAGAATACTGTGAAAGTGCTCATGAATGCATATTTATTTCTTTTAATAAAATTTTTTGTACTCTGGATAACATTTGCTTTACCTCAACTTATTTTATTTTTGTGGATATAAATATATATATATATATATATATATATATATATATATATATATGTATATATATATTTATACATATATATATATATATATATATATATATATATATATATCCATAGATACCACACACGCACACACACACACTTGCACATACATTTAATGATCAAACACACACACACACGCACACACACGCACACACATCCTTGTAACTGCACACCTATTAGTCTCTCTAGCCTCATATGTAAAGCTCTAGAATGTGTTATCTCCGACCTCATTGGTATGGACATTGAAAATCTCTTAACCTTGGACCCTCACCATTTTGGCTTTGTCAAGGGAAGGTCCTGCCTCTTTAACCTCATTAATTTATTTGAAAAATTAACCAAAGTGGTGTATAGCTGCTATGTAGTTCTTACAGTATTTCTGGACCTTGCCAAGGCCTTTGAAACTATTCATCATGCAGGCATTACTGATGGACTTGCAAATCTGAATGTAATTCTTTATGTTGTACTGTGAATAGCTAAATGGCTGTCTGACAGAATGTATGTGGTCCTGTTTGGAGCACATATTTCTCATGTATGTGGTCCTGTTTGGTACATATTTCTCAGGACATCAAGCCAAAATTCCTGACCTGTATCTATGTTTGCAGATGACTGGAAACTGGGTGTTGTTATTATTTGATCTTCACTAATTCACAATTGCTAGAACATGGGTTAGAACATGTTAACAATTGGTGCAAGGACAATGGCCTCAATTTCATTGTGAAAAAAATGTTGCACAGTTCCTTTGGTTAAAGAAAACCTTTTCACATCTCATAGAGGTTTCACACCTGTCTGTCATAATAGATCAAGGCACTCATGTTGATAATTGTCTGATTATGTGTATGTATATATATATATATATATATATATATATATATATATATATATATATATATATATATATATATATATATATATTGGTTTATATCACTTAGTTGAAGAAAAATTAAACTGAATGCCATTCAGCAATGCAAAATAAATCAAAAGATGCAACCTCAAATTAAATGTTCACTTTAAAGGAGAAAAGCCACCCAAACCCCATTAATTTGTAAACCAATTCCAAGATAGCACAACTTTGGACAAAATAAAACATTCTCCTTTCTCAGTCATTAAGCAATCCTGGGCAAGAACAGATTTCCTCTGCAGGTCTTCAATATCCTTGCTATTCAGTCACTTTAATTTGAACATTCTACCATTACAATGTATATCCACTTACAGTATTTTATATATGCAATAAGAATACATATGTGTTTAAGTGTATCTGTGTGTGTGCTTGTGTGTGTATGTTTCAATGTGTGTATGTATGTGGACGACTGAATGAGGAAAATGTCTGTGACAATGGGATTTGTAGGCCCCAAGTACTGATTACCACAGCAAACTGCTGACTATCACTACCTGCACAGCGTGACTCAAAGGCCTGCAGATAATAAGTCAATAATAAAGTATTTTTTCATTGCAGTTAATCAATCTCTGAATTGCAGTTTTTCTCAATGTTGAAAAGTGACCATGTTCTTCTGTTCTATAGCTTACACTCAAGGGAAAGTTATTTTCTGAATCTCAGCAATCTCTCTCTCTGTCTCTCTCTCTCTCTCTCTATATATATATATAAATATGTGTGTATATATATATATATATATATATATACATATATATATATATATATATACATATATATATATATATAGACATATATAGATAGAGATATAAAGATATAGAGAGAGATGTGGATATACAGTTGGTTAATCACATGAGAAGGATCACAAACTGATTTCTTGAACAAGATCTACAATCCAACACACTTTACCGAGGTTTAAATATGTGTTCTCTTCTGCAAGAAAAAAGTGTGATATGCATGGAAGTTGTACACATTATACTTCCTTTTTATTGATGGCAGAGGTAATCCAAAGGCCTCAAGTGATGTCTAACAAGAACACTCGTCCATCTACCTATTTACCTGAATAAACTACTGGAAACTTCAATAAATTGTCCTTTTTCCTCAAAAAGGGAGGGTATCAGAGAGAGAGTGTTCTAGATTTGCTAGCTAAAGTGATTTTATCTGGACTATTCCTTTATATGCTGTTCCATTTTATTGATGGAGAACTAGTAGAAAAATTCAGCAGAAAATTCAGGACCATTTGTATTCTCTTAGAAGGAAAGAAATGTATACCACTTTGTTTTAACATACTACTTAATATCAACATATTAAAAGATTTGTATTTTTTTGCCCAAGAACAAAGGTGAGTGTTTGAGAGGGGAAACTTGGAGATATTTTTAAAGAGAAGATATCTATTCTTACCATTGCAGTTCAGTGCTTCCATACCTTCAGGAATAAATTGATTTATTTGCATCAGTTTGGTGCTTAAAAATAAGCAGCAGATGAAATTATTTTTACTTGCTGGAGGAACAGCTTTGTCTCCCATAGGTTACCACACCTTTGGAACAGGCTCCCACTTCATGTCAATTATACTTTTACATGTGTTAAGGCAATTTTGGATATAATTTTGTACATAAGATGAAGAGTTTTGAGTTTTAAATGTTTTTATCTTTGCAGAACTTTTCTACAACATTTTCAACTTTGTAAAAGCACTGTTACTGGTAAATAATAATGATTTGATGTATAGAATCTTTGTTTTAAGATCAGAGTTGTGAGTGAACATTCAGTCTGCTCAGGGACAGGCCACCCTGCAAACTCAGAGATTACAAAATAGAAGGGTAAGGGCAAATTCACTTACCCCACTGCAGCATGATTCCATCTAAAGGGTATCGGTAAAAGCTCCATTGAAAACAATGTTCACTGTTAGAAGTGTTCACTCTTACTCACATCCTGAAAAAAAGCATTTACTCATATCTGCACTCCCTTTTTCAGATTGCAGTCACAGATATTTACACATTTATATTTATATTTATATATATTCACCCATCCATAACCCATTCTTCCCATTTTTAGACATGCAATCAGGTTGTCACTTTAACATCATCAGTCATCTATATACAGTGTTCACTGCTGGGCATCTAGCCCTGCTGATGATATTCTTAAATGTTCCCCAACCCCCCCTCCCCCCACACACACACTCTCACTCTCAAACATATGGCCAACTTAGATTGTCCAATCCACCTACTGCCTGTCTTTGGAATATTGGAGGAAACCAGAGTACCCAGAGGAAACCCATGTAAACATAGGGAGGACATGTAGACTACACATAAAAGGCACCATAACCAAGAAACAAACCAGAAAACCTCTTGCTGTAAAGCAACAACACTACCTACTGCCCACACACACACACACACACACACACACACACACACACACACACACACACACACACACACACAGACACGCACACACACTCAAGCACACACATGCACACTCACGCACATGCGCACAAACACACAAACACACACACACGCACACACACACACACACATGCACACACACACGCACACACACACACACACACACACACACACACACACACACACACACACACACACACACACACATATACATATCCCACTCCATCTCTCTTCTCTTTTACTGACTGAAAAAACACATTGTGAAACAACAAATGATCTGCATATATGTTTGATCAACAGAATATTGAAAACAAAGGAAATGCAGTATTAACTCTGAGATCACAGTACAAGGGGGAAAAAGCCGACTCTCTCTTCCCCTACTGTACCATGATCTCGCACAGAACAAAAAGATGCTACTGTCTTTCAATAATATATACCAACTCTAAGATTACACAACAGTGGGGTAAGGGCAAATGCTTTAACTCCACTGCACCATGATCCCATACAAAACACTACCAGTAAAAACTCCTCTGAAAACAATGTACAGTCATATGAGTGTTTGCTGTTACTCACATTCTGAAAACAGCATATTCCACTAACAGAACTGAACCTATATATATATATATATATATTTTTTATATATATATATATATATATATATATATATATATATATATATTATATATATATATATATATATATATATATATATATATATATATTTCTGTACAGTTTTCTGCATATATGATATCGCAACATTTTACGACAGATGCCCTTCCTGATGCAACCCTCCCCATTTATCTGGACTTGGGACCGGCACAAAGAAATGCACTGGCTTGATCAGCTCTGAGCCCTTTCTTATTTGCAATGGTGATGGATAGGTTGACAGAGGAGATCAGACAGGAGTCCCCATGGACTATGATGTTTGCAGATGACATTGTGATCTGTAGTGAGAGTAGGGAACAGGTGGAGGAGACCCTGGAGAGGTGGAGATATGCTCTAGAGAGAAGAGGAATGAAGGTCAGCAGGACTAAGACAGAATATATGCGTGTGAATGAGAGGGAGGACAGAGGAATGGTGAGGATGCAGGGAGTAGAGGTGGCAAAGGTAAATGAGTTTAAGTACTTGGGATCAACAGTTCAGAGTAATGGTGAGTGTGGAATAGAGGTGAAGAAGAGAGTACAGGCAGGATGGAGTGGGTGGAGAAGAGTGTCAGGAGTGATTTGTGACAGACGAATACCAGTAAGAGTGAAAGGGAAGGTCTACAAGAGGGTAGTGAGACCAGCTATGTTATATGGGTTGAGACTGTGGCATTGACAAAAAGGCAGGAGTCAGAGCTTGACATGGCAGAGTTGAAGATGTTGAGATTTGCACTGGGTGTGAAGAGGATGGACAGGATTAGGAATAAGTATATTAGAGGGTCAGCCCAGGTTGGAAGGTTTGGAGACAAAGCCAGAGATGCAAGATTACGTTGGTTTGGACATGTGCTGAGGAGGGATGAAGAGTATATTGGGAAAAAGATGCTAAGGATGAAGCTGCCAGGTAACAGGAAAAGAAAAAGGCCTAAGATAAGGTTTATGGATGTGGTGAGAGAGGACATGCAGGTGGTTGGTGTGACAGAGCAAGCTGCAGAGGACAGGTAGAAATGGAAACAGATGATCCGCTGTGGTGACCCCTAACGGGAGCAGCCAAAAGAAGAAGAATATATATATATATATATATCCACACATACACACATATATGTATATATGGAAACACTTTATAATCTTGAAATACTGAAATGTCAAATTTCAGTATCTCAAGACTATATAAAGTCAAAGTTTGAAAATAGCGAAAGTGCACAATCGTGAATTCAAATATCTTGAATTCGTGGTTATGACTTTACGCTGCGTAATGTCCGGGATTGTATATGGATGATGTGCGGTGCTGTGTGTGGATTTAGGTGTTATGTCAGGTAAGTGTGTTTTGTAAGGGTTTTGGTTGGGAGTTTGAGTGTATGTGAGTGTGCTGATATGTGTGATGTGTGTGTGAGGGACTGTGGAATTTGTGTGTGTGTGTGTGTGTGTGTGTGTGTGTTTGCTTTTGTTTGCTGTTTGTGCAACCTTGGAGTTAGTATATATAAGTAGGGTGGTCTGGGGGATGCAGCCCCCACATGGGAGGTGCAGGGGGACTTGCCCCCCCCACTTATTTGTGCTGTAGGTTTGTGGACGTGTGTTGTTTTGCTTCTTTATGTTGTGATGTGGGTGTTGTGATATATGTGTGGTCTGGCGTGTGCTGTGTTTTAGTTGTTTTGAATTTCCCGGTTTTCGAGATTATGAAGTGAATCCGTATATATATAGACAGACACACACACACACACATATGTACAGATATATATATATATATATATATATATATATATATATATATATATATATATATATAAAGGTTTATAGGTAGGTGCTAGGCTATTGGCCCAAGGGCCTATATAAGCCTAGCCAAAAAGGTACCCTGGTTTTCGCCACCCAAGAAAATTATTTTCCTGTGCCCCTGTTGAGCAGAGCCATAGAAGTGATCCCAATCATCAAGATTTTTCTTGAAGAGTGCTAATGAGGAGCTCTGTTTAATATTGATAGGTAGTTTATTCCAGAGTATGGGAAGTCTCTGGGACAGGACTCTATCCCTCCAGCATGTCCTCTTTATTGTGGTGACAAGGTTTAAGTCCCCAGAGCATGTAGCTCAGAGGGATTGGGGTTTCTTTAAGTGGAGCATTCCAACAGCTCTGGGTTTGACATATCTTTGTATGTTAGGCAGAGATCACGTCTGAGTAGGCGATATGCGACGGAGTAAAGCTGCAGTTCTTTGAGACAGTCTGCATAGGACATCTGTTTGAGGCTGGTAATCCTCTTTGTGAAGTATTTCTGTGGCCTTTCCAGTTGTTGTAGATGTCTTGTGAGATACATACCAAAAGGGGCGCTGTATTCTGTAATGGGTCTAATGAGTGACGAGTAGAGGGGAACAATGACCTCTTTTTTTTCTCGATGAGAACCCTTTTGTGATGAGGTGAGCCACGTAGAATGATTTCCTGACCACTGTGGCGATGTGATAATCAAAGGAGAGACTACAGTCCACCTGTGTCCCAAGGTCTCGTATCACACTTTCAGTGTTAAGTAGAATACCAGCTATGTGGTAATTCATGGGTACATACATATATGTGTATATATATATATATATATATATATATATATATATATATATATATATATATATATATCTCTCCAAAATGGGAAAAGTGGTTGAGGATGGATGGATGTATATGTATGTGGCTAGTTTGGGGTAGCCCTAAGTTCTCTACCTTTCCAATACCACATCCCACTTTCCCAGTCTGGTGGTCTCCAAGGACGCTAGTGAATGCTTCTTTCCCATCTGCATGTCATGTTCCATCTCTGGCAAAAGGTAAGCAAGCAGGCAAAGCCTTACCTCTCCTTCCTTCTCACTGTATAAGCTACAGCAGGTGTCTGAGACGTAAATCAAACTCAAGTAATTTTGTTAAAAGTCACGGCCTCATCCCTGTGTGCCAACAGAGTATTAAACAAAACAGAAAGGAAGTACAATGCAGACCACATTTTCCATGCACTATGATGTAAAATAGAGTACCTCTCACTTTCTTGCATTGCATGCATAAAATACATCCAATAATATGTGATTTGTTTTGCAAGTGTGTACATGAAGTGAGATAGTATAGTTTTGCATAATGATTCTGAATACTATAATGGTGAAGAACTAAGAATTATTGATTTACAGTTACATCAGTTGCTAATAGTAGATGATAAGACCCAGCTGCTTTTACATACTGCAAGACCACAGCTCATTATGTGTCTAGTTACTGCAAAAAGGTATGCTTAATCCATTTACTGAACTGCATGTTACATGCAAAACTAAAATGAAGCTATCTCTAGCTTTGCATTTTATATATTGTTTGAGGGTAATACAGAAGCTATAAACAGTGGTGACATCTATCTGTATATAAAAGCCTACATTTGCGCTTGTTTCCCACCTTTCCTATAACTAGTCTAGTCCGGAAACAGATTTGCTGTATCCAAGACTGTTTGTAAGCTTTTGAGCCCCCCAAGCATCTCTGTGTCAGAGTGAAGACTTCTAGCTTGTCAGTGGGAGTGATAAGCACTAGGTAGCCTATCTACCACAAGAGGAGTGGTTTCTGGCCCAGAAATTTTAGTTTATTGGATGTTCGAGCACTTTTTTCCATCACCTCCAACTTTCTATTTTAAAAGGCTGCATTTGTGCTTGTTTCCCACCTTTCCTACAACTAGTCTAGTCCAGATATAGATTTGCTGTGTCCAAGAATGTTTGTAAGCTTCTGAGCCCCCCAAGCCTCTTTGTGCTGGAGAGAAGTCTTCTAGCTTATCAGTGGGAGTGGTACGCACTAGTTAGCCTATCTACCACAAGAGATGTGGTTTCTGTCCAAGAATTTGTAGTTTGTTGGCCGTTTGGGCAGTTTTTCCATCCCTTTCAACTGTCTGGTTTAAAAGCCCACATTGAGCTTGTTTCGCACCTTTTCTGTAACTAGTCTAGTCCAGATACAGATTTGCCGTATCCTGTTTGTAAACTTCAGAGAGGTGTCAAAGTCTGCTCTTCAATTTGCTAATTCTCTCCTCTCCTGCACTTTTACTAGCTTAGTAGTCTAGCACTTTACCATACAGGCTTCTTGTAGCAATTATTCTAGCACACAAAAGTGCTACCAGCACTAAAAATTTTACAAGGAAACAGCTCTAGTACTTATTATTAATCCTCACCCCTCCAGGTATGTCTAAAGGTCAGTTCCCTGTGCTTTCTCCTGTTAACCTGTTGAACTTGGACATACTGAGGCAATGTAGCAACTGCTTCATGTACACCAACAACCCTCTCTTCTTACCTTCCAACACTCAGACTTGCGAGAGATGCACTTATGTATCCAAATTCGAAGCCACGCACTCTCCAGCCAAGACCGGAATAGCTGGTCAAGAGGAGGTCAATGCTTGTACCACACCACATGGAACACAAAGCCTTCCAGAACCACATTAACACTGCCTTCACATAAAAACAGAAACCACACACCCACCTTTGTGGAGACTCTCAATAAAAATCTACCCAAATAGCAGAGACCTCCAAGGCAGAAGTACACTATATCACCACAACACAACACAACACTAATCAGGAGTCACATAAGTCTCCTGAACAGTGTGCCACTCAACAAAAGCCCCTAAGGCAGAACAGTATGCCCAGCACACTAGTACTCGGTAGTGAGGCACGCTGATGTCCCACTCACTAGATTGAATAAGGAGAAAGTAACAGTCAGCTGCCTGTCTGGTGCCAGGATCCACCATATAACACAGGCACTCAGGTCCCTCAACAACAGGTACAAAATATGACTCTATTTCATTGTACATGTAGGTATGAATGACCTGAGACATACTTCCCTGGACTACTTGAAAAGAGATATGGAGGAGCTCTTGGATTATGCAGCCCAGGCAGGTATGGCCCTAGCCCTGAGCAGCATCCTGCCATCACACAGAATGATACTACAGTACAAACAGAAAATGACTGGTTTCAACAATTGGCTAAGTTTCTCGTCATTCTAAGGGGATCCAGTATCTGTCAGCCTGGGATGACTTGATTGACAGACCCCAGTGCTTTGCCAGAGATGGCCTTCATTTATCACCCCCGGGCTTCTGGATACTGGCCAAGGCTATTGCCACCCCTAAAGTGCATTTTTTAGGCAGTGTTCCAAAGATGAAATTACCACCATAACAGCTTCAAACAAATGCAATCTGAGGGTCATGCCTCTCAATGCTAGAAGTCTAAATCTCAAAATGCACTCACTCAAAGCACTCCTTAAAATGGAGAACATAAACATTTGTGCTGTAACAGAGACCTATTTCAAGGCAGCAGAAAGCACCCCTGTACTACTAGGCTTTAACTCATTCCACACCTTTCAGCCACAGAACTCAGACTGAAGCTCCAAAGGTGGTGGTGTTTCCATATTCATAAAGGATGCGCATACCTCCAGACTGGTAGCCCAACATAATGCATCAGAGATACTTTAGGTGCAGCTAACTTTGGGTAAGACAGCGATTCAGATTGCAGCCTATTATAGGTCCCCAACCATATCCTAAGACACAGAACTCACATTCCTAAGCACCCAGGAGAATATTAGGGTCCAATCTAACACACTCATAGTGGGTGACTTCAACTACCCCTCCATTAACTGGGAAAACTACTCATGTACCAATACACTTGCCCAACGTTTCCTGGAATTCATTAATTCCAATGCCCTGGACCAGCTCGTTCTTACTCCCACTAGAGGTAGCAATATCCTTGACTTGGTCATTGCTAACATGGGCAACTGTTGTTCTACACCAATAGTCAATGCCTCCATGGTTATATCTGACCACAAATTAATCATCTTAGAAATCCTCATCCCTCCCACCCCTCCCGCAAAGGTAACCACCATGAAAAACAAATGGAGAATAGTTGCATGACTGCTGAATCATACACCAATGCACTGTACGAACACGTACACAATGCATGGATCTCACCATACCCATTAGAACCAAGACGGTCTCCTCCAAAAAAAGGAAGCCAATCTGGTGGTCCCCTGTCATAAACAAACTCTACAACAGAAGGAGGAAACTGATGTGGAATTAGGTGAAGTCCCAAGAATGGAAAAACTCCCTTATCAGCCTCAACAACAAGTTGAGATCCCTCATCAAATCCTCTAAAGCTAGCTATGAAAACAGAATTGGAGCAGATAGTAAAGACAACTACAAGGCCTTCTATAGTTATGTAAAGAACCTCCATGGCAATATCCAGATTTACTCTGAGCTACTGCACAATGGAACCTCCTATACCAAGCCAACAGATATTGCCAATATACTGATCGGCAGATTCAGTTGCACAAGTTAAAACAGCACTGTCCAAGGCCAAGATACAGCTTATATGGGACCTAACAATATCCCTGGCTGTGTTCTACATGAACTACAGAGTGAACTGGTACCTCACCTGTGTGTCCTGTTCAGTCCCAGCCTCAACTCAGGCTTTGTCCCTACCGAATGGCGCACTGCTATAGTCATCCCTCTCCACAAAGGAGGAGCGACTACAGACCCTGGGAACTACCGCCCCATTATCCTGACAAGTCTTATATGTAAGCTATGGAATGCATCATCATGGACCTAACAAACAAGGATATAGGGAAGCTCCAAACTCTGGATCCCACATAGTTTGGTTTTTTGAAGGTAGGTCATGCCTGCAACTTGGTCGACTTCTTTGAGTCAATCACCAGAGATGTGGATGAAGGCAAGGTGGTTCACACAGCCTACCTTGATCTGGCCAAGGCCTTTGATACCATTCACCACTCAGGAATCATAGAAAAACTCACTAAGCTAGGCATCAATCCCTATATCACTAGTTTGGTTGCAAACTGATTCACAGCTAGAATCCACAGTGTGAAATTAGCTGAATCCAAGTCAGACTGCCGGCCAGTCAGATCCTGGGTCCTCTCCTATTTGGTATCTACTTCTCAGAAGTCCAGTCCAAAATGAAGGGACTCTGGCTGATAAAGTTTGCAGACGATTGTAAGTTGCTAACAATTATTAACTCCCCAAGTGATGTTTACATCCTACAGAAAGGCGTCACTGAAACCAATAACCGGTGTCAGAACCATGGCCTTAAGCTCAATAAAAAATGTGTCGTCATCCCCTTTGGGAAAAAAACAGTTCCCATGAACTACCATGTTGATGGTAGTCAACTGAACATAGAAGGCATTATAAGTGATGCGGGAACACATGTTGACAGCAACCTCTCTTTTGATCACCACATTGCTACTGTGGTCAGAAAGTCCTTCTGTATGGCACATCTCATTACTAAGGGTTTTGCATCCAGGATTAAAGAGGTCATTGTCTCTCTCTACTCTTCCCTCATTAGGCTAGTCATTGAGTACAATGTCCCATTTGGCATGTACCACACTAGACACCTGCAACAACTGGAGAGGCCGCAAAAGTACCTCACAAAGAGGATTCTAGGCCTTAGACACATATCCTATATGGACAGACTCAAAAAACTCCAACTATTCTCTATCTCATATCACCTACTGAGAGATGATCTCTGCTTGATTTACAAGGCCATGTCTGACCCAGCTCTGTTAGAAATGCTACATCTAAAGAAATCTCAAGTCCCTATGCACCACACGCTCCAGAGACCTCAACCGCATTACCACAATCAACAGAACATGCTGGAGGGACAGGTTCATAACCCAGAGACTTCCCATACTATGGAATAGACTTCCCATACATGTCAAACAGAGCACCTCACTGGGTCTTTTCAAGAGAAATATTGATGAGAGGATGGGAAATAGAAAACTCACCCCAGGGATCACTCCAGTGGCTTTACTTGACAGAGGCACTGGAAACTAAGGTCTGGTGGCATGATGCCAGGGTAATCCTATGGGTTAGGCTTGTAAAGGTTCCAGACTCATTAGCCTAGTACACACCTATGAACCTATATATATATATATATATATATGTATATATATATATAAATATATATATATATATATATATATATATGTATATATATATATATATATATATATATATATATGTGTATATATATATATATATATATATATATATATATATATATATATATAGATGTGTATATATATATAGGTATATGTGTATATATATATATATATATATATATATATATATATATATGTATATACACACACACACACACACACACACACACACACACACACACACACACACACACACACACACACACACAGACACACACATGGACCTGCGGTGGTGGAGCTAAGGTAGCGTTTTCGCCTCACAGTAAGACGCTGTCTGGTTCGATTCTCAGCTAGAGTGTCTTCTGCGTGGAGATATGCGTGAATGGGTGTACCTTCGTTGAAGGTTGCGCATCAGGGCTGGTAACTCAGCACGTAAAACTCAACTACCAATCATAAGTGGACCGGAGTTCCGCTGTGGTGACCCCTAACCGGGAAAAGCCGAAAGACACAACATATATACACACACACACACACACACACACACACACACACACACACACACACACACACACATACACATATATGTGTGTATATACATATATATATATATATATATATATATATATATATATATATATATATATATATCTGTTTGCTTATAGATATACATTTTATATATATATATATATATATATATATATATACATACTTGCATTTAGATAGATATAGTATTTACAGTAGATCTATATGGATATAGATAGATACATAGATATAGACAGATATATGTATATTTGTATATAGGATCACAGAAGATTACTAGAATATTGATGCAGAGGTCATTTTAGGCCTAGCCATTTCATCCCAATGTAATAACAGGAAAATACCCATCAGTACCCAAAACTGCATTTGGTATGGCGGTAGCGTTGTTACCTCACAGCAAGAGGTTCTCCCGTTCAATTCTCGGCTGGGCTTGGGAGTGCTTTCTGTGTGGTGCCTGCACGTCCTCCCCGCAGTTGGGTAGCATTCGAAAGACATGTGTGTGTAAATGTGCATGCCTTCGTTGAAGGTTAAGTGTTGAGCTGGCACCTCAGCATTTTGTAAAAACTCTACTGCCAATCATTAGCAGACCAGAGTTCCGCTGTGGCGACCACTTACCGGGAAAAGCTGAAAGACAAGCAACAAAAACAACAACCCAAGACTGCATTTAATGATGACTGCACATGGACAGGAGGGTTGTGGGCACTATCCCCAATAAGAATTTATGGATGCCCCATCCACTCTTCCAGGTTCATCTTGAACAGTGTCATAGAGATGCTCTATTTCACACAAATTGGTAGTCTGTTCCAAAGATGTAGCGGTAGCTGGAAGATAAGTCTGTCCGTCCAGCATGTCCTATTTAAGTCACAGGCCATACTTAGGTCCCCGGAACAGGTGGCACATGTCCCGTTTGATTTTCTAATATGGAGCAAGTTCATTAGGTTTGGGTCTTGGATTGCTCTGTAGGCCAGACATAAGTCTCCCCTAAGAAGTCTATATGGCACAGAATATACTGATAGGGATTTTAGTCGGTCTGTGTAAGGCACATGATGGAGCCCCTTGATCTTCTTTTTTAGAACCCTTTGAGGTCTGTCCAGTTATTGCAGGTGCTTTGTATGGTACATGCCAAATGGGGCATTATACTCCATTATGGCCTGGAGTAGTGCCGAGTATACAGGCGTTATAACCTGTTTTGTTCTCAAGGTGATGGTTAACTAATCAAGTGGGCTAGTTATAAAGCCCTTCTCACTACAGTAGAACCATGGTGGTCAAAGTTAAGGTTGCAGTCAACTTGTGATCCCAGGTCCCTTACCACTTTGTGGGTACTTAGGGTATCATTGTTGATTTGACATTGTGAAGGGACATTGTTTGTGCCAAAGGGAATGATGATGCATTTCTTTG
The DNA here is from genome assembly GCF_019279795.1 of Protopterus annectens. Classification (NCBI taxonomy): domain Eukaryota; kingdom Metazoa; phylum Chordata; order Ceratodontiformes; family Protopteridae; genus Protopterus; species Protopterus annectens. Next base: position 1,942,714,118 of record NC_056729.1, on the reverse strand, counting down.
TATTCAGTATGAGACCATGACTAATAGACCCATCGTTGGTCTGCGTGAGCCCCTCCTGGAGTATACTGACATCATTTGGGATTCAATGATTGTACTTTATTTGTTTTCATTTACAAAATGGTCAGCCACAGCCACTTAGATAGACACACATTATATATACGTATGCATATATACATATATATATATATATATATATATATATATATATATATATATATATATACATATATATATATATATATATATATATATATGGATTCACTTCATAACACTGAAAGTTCAAAACACTGAAACCAAAACACTGAAACTTCAAAATCTTGAAAACTCGAAGCACTGAAAACACATATCATACATACACTGAGTTTAAACAACATAAATCATAGCACTTTTCACCAAGTGTAAGCAGGGAGGCAAGCCCCCCCCCCTGCACCCTCCATGTAGGGGGCTGTGCCCCCACACCCACTGCTACTTATATATGTGAGGAGCTAGCTGATTTATTTGAAAAAGGCTTATCATTTGTACCTGAAAAAGATACTACTATCGATGAAGCCCTAATAAATCTGAAATTGTTCACTAGAAAAATAAACTTAGATTTTTATTTCAAGGGGATGACACAAGTGGAACAGAATGGTACTATGTGTAAAAGGACCAGTGTTTTCAACCCCCCTTTACATCCTAGTGTACAGATGCATGAAAAAATGTGCGAAAATGACATAAGGGCTATGGTACGAAATAAGAGATGGATGGTCAAAGGGAATAGAAATATATCCAGAGCAGAAAGTGAGATCCTTAGGAACCTTTGTGGCAACACCAGTATAAGGGTAGCAAAACCTGATAAGGGAGGAGGGCTAGTTGTCATGAATAAAAATACACATGTAAATAAGATGCTTAGTATTTTATATACTGACTCATATAGTGAGATCAGCATCAATGAGAAGAACATAGCTTACAGGAATTGGAAGAACTGGTATTAAATCATGCAATAACTGAAGATGAATATACATATATGTATATAAAACAACCAAAAATCCCTACTATATTTGGGGTCCCAAAGATACATAAGACCTTATGGGACCCCCCTCTTAGACCTATTGTAGATGCTAGATCATCAGAAACATATTTGATAGCAAGATTTGTGGACAGTCATCTTAAATGTGCTTACAGATTGTCCATGGATCTTAAAAAATTCATGGGATTGTTTAAGGAAGATCACTATGGACAAATACCTGGACGGCTTAATATTTGTTACCATTGACATCAAATATTTGTTCTCTACAATCCCACATGATGTAGGGATTTTATGGTTTTATTCTTATTTATGCCAATATTCTGACTTAAGACATGATCTTATCTTAGCTATAAAAACATTAATAGAAACGGTGTTAGAAACAAATATCATTATCTTTGAGGAGCAATTGTTTAGACAGAAGAAAGGGATGGCAATGGGGGCAGCATGTGCCCCCATTTTCACCAATATTAACCTTGCATTCTGGGAGAAAGTAATAGTCTTCAAAAGCATATATTTAGAAGGATGGACCTTCTATGGCCGTTTTCTAGATGACATCATAGTCCTTCTGTGGAAGGTTGGGCGCTGGACTGGCAACTCGACACCGTAATACTCCACTGCCAATCATGAGTGGACAGATGATCTGCTGTGGCGACCCCTAACCGGGAAAAGCCGAAAGAAGAAGAAGATCATAGTCTTTCGGAAGAACGAGGAACAAGAATTAAAAGAATTCTTGGAATTTATCAATCTAAGCACTCATTTTCTTGAATTCACTAGCAGTATGAGTAAAGACAATGTCAACTATTTAGATATAAGCATTGAGAAGAAACATGACACTAAAACATTCACATCAAACATTTATAGGAAGCCCACATATTTCAACACCCTCCTGCATTTCAAAAGTTGCCACCCTATCCATCAAAAAAAGTCATTAGTAAAAGGGCAAAGGGTACGTATTGCAAGGATGGTATCAGGGGACATGGAATTTGTACAACAACTCAACATACTGAAAAACATGTTGGTTAGTAGAGAATACCCGGCTGATTTTTTAGACCATATATTCATGGAGGTGAAAACAAAAAGAGAACAGGGAATATTCCAACCCCTACTAGGGAAAAACATAGGTAATGGATGATTAGATAGACAAAAGACAAATAACTTTGAGAAATCAGCTATTTTTAAATTTAATAATCAATTTCACGATGTTAGAAAAATCTTGCAGCAAAATTGGAATATATTCAGGGTGAATCAGGAACACCTACAGTTAGTAGGGAATTCACCCAGAATCATATACAAAAAA
>NC_056729.1:1942686812-1942706812 GCF_019279795.1 Protopterus annectens | reverse complement strand
GTTGATGTTTATGCATGACTACGCAGAGAGATGTATTGTTAAATGGTATGTCCATACAAGTAGCAACATAGATGATCAAGCTGTTTTTCTTTTCTTTTTATTAATGAACTGAATAAACCAATTAAAAACCTAGAGGATTATGATCAGATCTCTCATTATTGCCAGTTATTATGTGTTTGAGACATGGATGTCAAGAAATTAAAAATGAAAGCAATGCTCATGTTGTGAGTGATAGCATCCATGCAGAGAATACATAAAAAAGGGTTATGATCAGTGTGACTTGACGGTTCAGGCAGCTAGGCTGTAAGACATTTCCCTGTGGTACATTTAGCTGGGGACATGTGACTGAAGTGACCTGACCTTCAGCTATAGAGGAATGTGGCTGTTGCAGATTCTCTGTGGGAAAAGAGAAGCACAAGTTGCCATGCCCCACTGGTTTAATACCCAAGTGTATGGGGGCAGAAGAAGTAATGAGTGTTGTGTTCAGTATACAACATGCTTATGTAATTACAACATGTACAACTGTGCTACAGCATGGAGGAAATCCTGCGTACCACTGTAGTCACACTTATACTTCAGTATGCATTTCAGGTTATATTCCCTAGACACTGTGTAAGGGGTGATGGTCCACACACACACACACACACACCAGTTATAAAAGCACTGCCTATTTTGCACTGCATTTTTACTGACATGCCCTCTGGCCAGCCTGCTGCTGATGCTTCCCATACTGCCTGCTGTCTCATGTTGCCATGGCGACCATAGACATTATTTTCCTGCAGTGCATTTGGTTACTGAAGTTGTTGGCGTGGCACAGTTTTCTTCTGTCCACAGGGAATTCACAACAGCTATATATCTCTACAGCTAAATGTCATTTCAGCCATGTGTCCCCAACCAAATGTACACTGCCTTGATGCCTGAACCTGTGGCTTGATCACAAATTTTTGTTCCACATGGGGCTTTATCTGTTCCATGTACACCAATAACTTTTAGTTACCACTAGGTCAGAAGCTGCATGTGTACCTATAATTTCAGAATTTATTTACTGGGAAAGTCTGACTTGGAACAAAGCCATTTTTCAGTGGAGGCCTGTGGAGAAAGGCTCTAGACATATGTTTTTGTAATGTGGGTGGAAACCAGAGTACCCGGAGAAAACCCATATGAATGCAGGGAGGACATGCAGACTCCACACAGAAGGCACTCCAGCCGAGAATCAAACCAGAGAACTGCTTGCTGTGAGGTGACAACTCTACCGCTGCACCTCTGCGCTGCACCACAGTATGCTGCGTAAGTCAGGCTTAAGTGTACATTCAGGGGGAAAAAGATAAACTATCTGCAAGAAAAATGCATATCAAGATATTTATAATATTATTATTTATTTATTGCAATTTTCTTGGATGTTCACCCTAAAAGTATCTACAAAACAGAAGCTAAATAGTAGTTATATATTCTGTGCAAATTACTTTTATATATTTGATTTAACTGTATTTGACTCAATTTGATAAGAGGATAACTGTCCCAAAAGCAGTTTCAACCATGATCAGATCCATAGCCAAAACCTTACAACAAAGTCAAATATAGTAGGGTAAATGCATTTCGCATATATACAACAGACCAATTTTATTCAATTATAGAATAAGAACTAAGCACATGATATGACAGGCTCACCTATGTTTGCATGTTGGAACTAATTGCATGTTCCTTGAATATTGTCACACATGTACTAGTGTGTTTGGCTCATTTAGCCTGTGTCAAGACAGCTGTAGGTGATGTTTAATAAATTGCCTAACAGTTATGATGAAAGGATAGAAAGAGTAAGCAGTGACATGTTTGGGGGATGGGTAAAACATGCAGATAGTAGGCACTATTTTAGAGGAGGTGTGTTGTGCAATAAATTGTGACCAGACTATTTTTTTTACGATTATAGATGCTTGTGTTCTAAGAGCATGGTGAATAAAGATGGGTATTTACTTTAAGTTTATGAACCAATAAGAAGTATAAATTGATATGCTAAAGGTCAATATATTTTAGCTCTGTCAAAGTCTAATGCATGTCTACAATGGCAAATAGAGACATTTAAATATGACAACTTTAAATAACAAGGACAAATTTTGTGGATGAACAAATTTAAATATGACAGCTTTAGATAACAAGGTAATGTTTAATGAATGAGCAATGTCTTTAAATTGGCTATAAATTTATTGCACATCTCATAAGGCATGCAGGATCAGCAAATGTTATTCTTTGTATTAGTGCAGAAGTCAATATTTATCATATCATTAAAAAGCACTCCTCTACTCAAGTGCCTTTTCTGACTAGTGATATACAATGAAGTACAGGAATTTAATAATATTGCATATTTTTATCTCAGCTTTATTTTTATAAGAATGCATTGAAAGCTGGATTTTCAACCTATCTTGCAATATAAATTGAGTAATAGATAATATTGTTAGTGGTAAAATCAATGACTAAATAACAATAATTCTGCGAAATATGACATTGTTGTATGTGATATAAACTGAACATACAAGTCAATGAATTATTTATCCATCCATCCAACCATCCACACCCAGTCCCTTTTTCATATTTTGAAACATGGAGTCGAGGTATCACAATAACAATAATCTAGAGTGAATGACACCACCATGACTTGTCCTGCAACCTATATTACATGTAGAAGGCACACAACAGGCTGCCCCCTGTTTTTGTACTATATTGGCAATATTAAAATGTATTTCTTCTTTCTCTTTCATATACATGATTATAAAGGGTGAATCCTTCTTTTATTTCATCCCTGTTGGAGTTGCAAGAGGGTGCTGCAGTTGAGTGGGGATAAGCACGTTGAATTAACAGCTGCCGTATGCCTCCATGGCAAAAGTTGCTAACCAATGCAGTTTAAATCTTAATACTGTACATATAACAGAATTTTGAGGCATGTACTGTACAAAGAAGGAAAACTGGTGACTGCACAAGTGATGAACATTGCTATATTGTCATTACTGTATGGACTAATGCTGCTAGAACTTAACTGGGATAAGACATATGCACCAAATACAACATTGTAATTCCTTAGGGGTACCAAAATGCCACCATGACCCAGTAATAATTATTACTGGTGCATTTTCAAATTCTAAATATATGAATCTGCAAGGTTATACTAGAAATTGAAGCATCAAAGGTAGGTGATGGTCAGAATGACTGCTTGCATGAAATTCTGTTATGCTTAAAATCTGAGGTGTGTAATAAGTTTGGCTGAGCAGTATTATAGTGGCACTTATATATATACATATATATATATATATATATATATATATATATATATATGGCATAATTAAGTACAATATGCCATCATGGAAATCTATTTCTGTTAACTGACTACGCTTTGCTGTGTTTGTGTGTGTGTGTGTGTGTGTGTGTGTGTGTGTGTGTATATGCATAAGCTCATGCATGCCTGTGTGTGCCTTTGTGTGTACTTGTGTCCACATGCACGTGTCTGCATGTATACCTATATGTGTGTGTGTGTGTGTGTGTGTGTGTGTATGTATAAGCTCATGCATGCCTGTGTGTGCCTTTGTGTGTACTTGTGCTCACATGCACGTGTCTGCATGTATACCTATATGTGTGTGTGTGTGTGTGTGTGTGTGTGTGTGTGTGTCTGTGTGTCTTCACCCACATGAGGCTGCATGTGTGCACCCTTGTACATATATATCTATAACTTCTCTATATTTATATCAATATAGTTATAGATTTATATCTATCTCTCTCTCTCTCTCTCTCTCTCTCACTGCCTTTCTTTCCTTCTCACTCTCTCTCTCTCTCTCTATATATATATATATATATATATATATATATATATATATATAGAAAGAGAGACATATTAGATATAGATATATCTATTAATATGCATATATAGCTATACATTTATATCTACACACACACACACACATATATATATATATATATATATATATATATATATATATATATAGACACACACATATACACACACACACACAAACACACACACACACACACATATATATATGTATACACACACATACAGATATATATATATATATATATATATATATATATATATATATATATATATATATTTATATATATATAGGTGCATATCTGTGTGATTCTCTTTATATTTAAGTGTTTTGGTTGAGTTAAGTATCATGCATTCCTGCTCTGTACTTCCTTTGAAAGAACTACAGTTCAATAAATTAGCACCTACCCTACATGCCTAGGAAATAAAAAGCTTTTTCTGAAAACAGCATGATCATCAGACTGGACCTGTGTTGCAAGCTGAAAAGAAATTCAGTAAAATTGGACAGCAAGATATGAATGAACATTTATAAGCTGCCTTCTCTGCTAGCCGTGCAGAACATATAATGAGTTCCACTGGGAAATGAAGAGGAAGCAAACCAGGTTCAATAAGAGTGCACGACTGAAGATGGTGAGATTAATATCTATGTGCCACTGTGGATATAGAATAACATAACGTACAATTTCCATCCCATATTCAAGCAGTGAAAAATTACGTAACACCTCACATGCTGCATACTAAAGAATAACAGAAAGATCAGACTACATTAAGAAACAGAATTTACTTCGATGCAAATAATTAGAAACCACCGCTTGAGTTCTGGACTCTAGCCTGAAAGTCCCAGTGACCAATGTTTAGAAGCAACAATCATTTTCATGAGACCTTCATCTTAGTTTTCAAAGACAGTGATGGAGAAATAGGAAAGACATGTTTTAAGCTCAAGGGGTGCCTGATTTCAGTTACAAGAGGGCCAGCCCAGCGATCTCCTGGAAATGCAAAAACGTGTCCACGCTTACCTTGAACACTTGTGCTGTCTTCGTATCCACTGTCTCTGCTTGTAGGCTGCTCTGCAACATCACCAGCCTCTGAAGAAAAAAGTGATTCATAATGTTAACCTTCATTTTGCTTCCTGAAGACAGGATGTTGCACGACATCCTATCTGCAGATACCAAAGCAAGCAGGTTTGACTGAACTTATAATACTCCTCAGATTTAGTCATACAAAACAAAGACTTCAAAGTGAAGGTTAATTATGAATTTTTGACAGATAAAGACATACCAATTCACTCAGCATTGTTTTGCCACATGCTTTGTGCAAATAAAAAAACCTGTAAGGTGATCTCGCACCAAACTGCATTGTATTCACAGCCCAGTCGTTGCATTACACACTAATAGGTTGTGATGCTGAAGAGGGTATGCAAAGGTCTTTACAACTAGCAGTATTTATACAGTGCAGATCAAAATATTAAAGGAGTAGAATATTGAGAGATGTGTTAAATCTAATATTACGCTTTCTTGAGGATGTCTTCCTTTCCTAAGGGAGCAAAGTAAACACCTGGAATTAATTTCTTGTTCTCCATCACATATTTTCTACACCAAGATTACCTTTAGATTAGTATTAACATCCATTAATTTAAAAAGCCAATATCTATCTGGAATTTAGCCCAAACATCAGAAGAAATCATTTTGCTATGTTAGTCTAAAATCACATGTACAGCAACATATCTTGACCTAACCTGCTTCAGCTTTATATGTATTCATGTATATATAATATATATATATATATATAAACATACACACACACACACATATATATATGTACGTGTGTGCGTGTTTGTGTGTGTGTGTGTGTGTGTGTGTTTGTATATATATATATATATATATATATATATATATATATATATATATATATATATATATATATATATATATATATATATACATTTGACTAAATGCAAAATATACGTGCATCTCATATTGCCAAAATACACAACACTTTTTTACAGATGGATCAAATCAAGAAGTCACTACAAACATTTAATTAAGATTCATAATTCATCCTAATCCATGTGACTCTTACAATATGAGACATTGCGGTAGCCCAGGCATTGATTTACAAATACCTTCTTCTTAGATATGGTTAGTTTCAATAAACATTAATTGCATATTTATTTTAGCAAGTGAAAGAATCTCCTAAGATTATTTTGTAAGCATACCAGAGTGTGTGTGTGTGTGTGTGTGTGTGTGTGTGTGTGTGTGTGTGTGTGTGTGTGTGTGTGTGTGTGTGTGTGTGTGTGTGTGTGTGTGTGTGTGTGTATGTGTGTATACATGATGTATGTACACACACACACACACATATATTTATATATATATATATATATATATATATATATATATATATATGTGTAAGAATCATAAATAAGAACAACTAAATATCTAACAAACGTCTAAGACCTAGAAGAAGAGAACTGAGCCAAGCAGGTGTTGAGCACTTTTATTCTTTAATGGATATAAGAACTTCAACAGAAAAAAACAAGGAATAAAGTAAAGCCTTATTGTGCCTTTCTTTAAAAACAACAGCAGCCAATAAGTATCCTGTATAAGCAATGTAGCAAAACAAAATAATACAGTCACCAATCATAAACAGATGTGTAATATAGTAGGTGGAGTTCACCTGTGCCATTATAAAGCACATTTAATATTCAAGCTTTCATTAATGCCTGGGGAAGCGTCAGTATTCAGAAGTAGCTGCCATTTAAATTCTCGCACTTCTAAAAGAGTTTCACTTTCACCTAAAAGGAGTCAAGTTAAATGTACAGGAAATTATCAGAGAAGATAGAAGAGCATTTAGCAGCAATCAGACATATGATGAAAGGAATGCACTAGGTAAACACAGTTCACCTTTTAATGGGTTTCAAACTTTAAGTTTATTGCACTGGAACAACTTGATTTCTTTTTAGGTGACAGTGAAACTCTTTTAGAAGTGCTACAATTGAAATGGCAGCTGCTTCTGAATGCTGAAGCTTCCCCAGGAATTAATAAAAACTTGAATATTAAATGTGCTTTGCAATGGTACAGGTGAATTCCACCTACTACATTACACATCTGTTTATCATTGGTGACTGTAATGTTTTATTTTGTTACATTGCTTATACAGGATGCTTATTGGCTGTTGTTGTTTTTAAAGGGGTTCCTATTATGTGACTGAATTTCAACAAGTTCGAACCCAATATGGTTGAAACCATGTAGTCAAACTTGCACATCAAAAAAAAAATCTTACAAGTAAAACAAATCCTTGCAAGCAGGGGGGCAAGCACCCCTGCACCCCCCACACCCCGGTCTTTAAATATACCAACCCTGAGACCGCACTATACTGCACTGTAGTGCGATCTCGGAGTTGGTGTATTTAAAGAGTGGGGGTGGGGTTGCAGGGTGGCTTGCTCCCCTACTTGCAGCAGTTAGTTTACTGTTGCATGGTTCTTTTTTATTTTTTTTTTCATGTTCAAAGTTTTAAAACTTCAAACAGACAAGTTCAATATTGTCGTGTTCGAAGTTTCAAAACTTTGATCACATAATAGGAACCCTTTTTGAAGAGCAGCATAGTAAGGCTTTATTTCATTCCTTGTTTTATTCTGATGGAGTTCTTATATCTATTAAAGAATGAAAGCCCTCAACACCTGTTTGTCTCAATTCTCTTCTTTCTTCCTAGAAGTTTGTTTGTTTTATAAATATATATATATATATATGTATATATATATATATATATATATATATATATATATATATATATATATATATATATCCCAAAAGCAAATAGGTGCTCGCCCGGATAAAAGCAGTGCTCGGAACTCAATGTACAATCACCAAAACCAGATTCCAGCACTCGCATACTTTCTGTAACATATCCAATGAAAATCCACAAGTTAAGGACAAAACGAACACTAAATTGAGTGTTAAAAATTTATTCCAAGTGCAAATGCACAGAGCAACCATTCAGGTAATCTTCACAGTGGCCATACTGCTGCAAACACAGACCAGTTACTGGTTTCGCCCCTTGGTGTACTCAGTATTCACACATTGCTTTATATTCTCACTCCAACTGTCTAATCAATAAAAAAGGGTCTGTTGCTATGGTTACAAACATTCCCACTATCTGTTACCAGCTTGGTAGAAATTGCCTCAGGTTTACCGACAACCAGTATAATTCTCAAACAAACTGATACGGTATGTGAGTGATGCATTTACACAATGCCACTGAAGGCAAAGCTCTCACATAAAAGCACTCCTAATGTCAATAAGCTTGTCAGTAGTACTCACACTGCACCCATTACACACAATTCAAAGCAGACATATAGACCAACATATGCTGAGGTACTTAAATGTGACCTTACTAAACCCCAAGGACCTCCTAGATGAAGTACACATAACAAATACCCTGAGCAGCCCCAAATGTATTCTTTCAATACAACACCCACATCAACACATACATCTATATGTCATGGAGCCTCTACTACTAAGCCCACAAGGCAAGGCACCACCCAATCCAACATTCTGGTCACTGGAGACTCCATCATGAGACACACTGATGTCCCTTTCACCAGGCTGAGTAAGTATGAAGTCATGGTCAATTGCTTATCAGGGGTTAGGATCCGCCACATTACGCATGCACTTAGGTCATTGGACCAGAAATAGGAATATGTCTCAGTCATAGTCCATCTGGGAGTAAATGCCTCAGATGTACCTCCCTAGACTATATAAAGAAACAATATCATGCAGCTCCCAGAGTATGTGTCTCAGGATGGTAGGAGCCTAGCACTGAGCAACATTTTATTTTCTCCAAGGATGTCACAATGCAAACAAAAGATGACTGACTTTAATAATCCAATTTAGTTTATGGTGTCATTCTAAAGACATGCATTATCTGTCAGCATGGAAGGAGATGGTCATCTCCCAGGCACTTGCTTGTAAATGGTTCATCTCCCAAGCCCCTTCTTACACTTATCAAGGGTATCGCAACATCTCAGAGCTTTGAGGTGCATGGCTAGGCTGAAAAAGGCCTTTGTGTTTGTTAGCTTACTAAACACCTATGAACCTACAGTATGAGCAGCTATATAGCTCATTAGGTAAAGGACTGATTAATGGATAGAATTCAAAAATGGTGACTGTGGGTGATAAATTATCAGATAAGACTACAGTTATAAATCAGGTCAGTTTGAGATCAGAAAACATCATTAACACAAGTAAGGCAGTTATTTTATCCATGTTTATCTCACTGCTTGGACTAGCCATGAATTATAATTTAGTATGACCAGATTTTACTAATCAGATAACTATGTTTTTAAATTTGTTAATTTCCTTCAATTCCTAGTAAAAATAAAAAAGACATATGTTTGTTTTTTGTGCAAAAAGCAGACGTGCATGTCTATTAAGCAATGCACTCCTTACAATTGGTTATATTAACCTGCTCAGGATATGAAGGCAGCTGCTCTCACATTAGATTCTGGATGGCTTCCCCCCACATGGAATACTGGCTTCAGGCATACCTCATGACCTTTTGATACAATCAGTATCTTTGGCATTTTAACTAATTTACTACATGGAATCACTTCAAGGTAGCCAACAATGGTTAGCAGGTTTTAAGGTAAGTTACACTTTTTACCTCACAGTGCCCCTCTTGAGTAAAACAATCTTCCACTAAATAAAGAAAATGTTATGTTTATGAAAAATCATACCATCTGACCCAGATGTTGTCCAACATTAAATGATCAAACATTTTGAGGTAAAGTATACAAGAAGGTTAAGAAACAGCTCCCACGTACTGTACTTAGCAGTGAGTAAACTGCACCCTCATACCCCCACAGTACCATTACATAAACCTTTGTGATATCACTTTGTTGTATTAATCAAAGGATTTTTCCAAAAAAACAGAATAGCACTGTATGTCATCAGTTATAGAGGACTGAAGATCACATACCATGACCTTGGGAGTGCAGAGAACCTTCTCTTTGCAAAAGAATGGCATTTATATGACTAATGAGAAGCAATAAGTTTAACGACATGTTTTGAATGTTGCCTCAGTGTTCCCAGTGGCTGCACTACTAATAAAATGAGTTTAGAAACTGCTGCAGGATTACACTTGAGGATAAGATTTTTGGACATAGGATTGTGACATTTAGTCTCCCTGTCCTCAAAAATGAACATTTTGCTAAAAACAACCCAAGATACAGTTTATCTTTGGTTAAAACAGAGAAAGACATCACAGCAATGAGCTGACCAATGCTTATTGCAGTTAGTCAATGTTATTTCCACACAGTAGATGAACACTGCTTTAGTTGTTTGCCAGGTTACTATCGCTTCTAATAATGTTAAGCCATATTTATTGAAGCCGATTGAAATTGTTTACATGTGCTATCAGAACTTTATCAACAACATATACAAGGGGAGATTCTTGAAGAGTGCTGGCTTAAGTTAGTCGTATAGATAGAAAGGACCAGGAAACATAAAACAAGGAGAGGTCATTGGGGCTTAATCACTGCAAGTTATTTATAAGAATGACATGAGCAATGGTTAGAAATGAATGTTGATGATGCAGTTCTGTTAGAACAGGTACACAGCTTTGCAACCTGCTTCAGTAAATATGGCTTAACACTGTAGTGCTATGCAGGCAGGCATAATCAGTGATAACATGCCGAATGTACATTTAATACACAGGGATTAGTGTTTTATATGAAGGATCACTGTTAAAAGAAGTCATCAGAGTATAATCTCTGTAACTCGTTAATCAGAATGCCATCAATAGTGATAGCAAATGCCTCTGTTAAATATATACATCGTGATGCATTGTTATTGTCCATTGTCATGAGAATGAGGATCAATTATGATTGTGGATACATTTATTTGAATAGTATCTCAGTTTCACATCATATTCTTTTTTAACATCATAGAGAAAAAAATCAATACCATTTCCTTCCCAAAAAAGTTTGAACTTTTCACTTGGAGATAAATATATACTTGATCTATAGCAGATATATGTGCTACTGCAGTACTATTTTCAATATACTCCAAAGTTTAATTTTTAAACTGTTTAATGCCTTGGTATTAAAGTGTATATCACAAGTGAAAGAATTTAATATTATCTGATTGATTTTAAAAGCTCTTATCCAATGTTGAAAAAAATTCCCATCAGCAGATAATTTTGTACATTTCTAGCCATCACAAAATATATGGTGTGCCATAATGTACTCAAAGAATATTTACCCACTACTCAGCAAAAACAAATAAAAAAGCTGAACTAATTTTTTTTTTTATCTATTCATCCATTTTGTTTCCTTCTCTAATAGCTGTTTTATCTAGTTAAGGCTTACAGCAGAGCTTGATCCTAGTACTCAGTGGATGGAAGGCAGAGACAGTTACACAGGGCATGATGCCAGCCTATTACACACACACACACACACACACACACACACACACACACACACACACACACACACACACACACACACACACAGAAACAGACACATACACACACGCCATACCTCTCAACTATACAGATTTTTACAGAATGTCCATATTTTTGCCTCCTAATGTTGGTCCATTTTTCATAAAACTGAGGTTTTCTGGCAAATCTGTGGCAAATCATTAAAGTAAAAGTCAGAGAATAATGGCGGACATTTGAGTTTCACACCTCATGCCCTTCAGAAAATTCATGCTAACACAAAACCTGTTATTCTGTCAATTTTCTAAGTTTGTAAGGGCAATATTTAAAAATTGTCCCAATTTTTGGTCCTTTGTCCCCCCATTATTTATGGCTTTGCCCAGATTTCTTGCTCCAAGTGGTTGAGAGGTATGGCACTTGCACACTGACACATACACACACACACACACACACACACACACACACACACACACACACACACACACACACACACACACACACACACACACACACACACAAACACACACTTGCTGGATCACCACATCTCCTATAGAATGTGAGGAAGTTACAGCACTCATTAAAAACTCAGTCAGACAAACAGAGGCTATGCAAACTCTGTACAGAAGGCATCCCACATAACAAGCCCAATGAACGAAAGTGATAGGTATATATTTTGATATAGCATTGTTGTTTCCTTTATGATCAGACTTATAAAATTAAGATGTATTCAGCATACCACAACCGAAAGCTCATTTTCACTGGTTTTCTTTTGTTAAAGAACATTTTTAAGAATTTGTGAAAATAAGTTTGTTTTTTTTACCTTCATACTGAAATGCATGAGTCAGCTATTTATGCAAGGAGTAATATATAGAGCAGCTTCATATCGATTTGTCCATCGTGGATGACAAATTAATAACCCCATCCTCTTCTTCATTCTCCGTTTTATTAATGGACCAGTCATTAGTCTAAAGTTCTGGTAATGTTTAATATACTTGTTCATTTAAGCCAAGCATTAACTACTGGCATTGTCCATGTTTAATATTGCTTAACGTACATAAGATACATCCTTTAAGAGTTTAAAGGTCATAATCATTGGGGGGGGGGGGGTTATACATAAAATAGACCTACCTGAAAATGAATCTCTTTACTGTACAACACATATGCTGTCTTCTTTACTATTTGTAATTTGATTTCTGACCCTCTTAGGTAATACACAAATCTAGTTATCTTCCATTATTAAGCATATTATGTCATGCCAGCTGCTATCATAATATCAGGACATAAAATAACCCAGCCCTTTGCTTAGTCTTTAACATTTATGCCTAGTAAATAATGTTTCCCTACAAAAATTGTTTAATGACTATGTTTACATGAGTTTTGCATATACACAGATTCAACAATATTTCATGTCGCAAGAAACATGACTACCTTTGCGATGAAACACATAATTAATGGACACCAATATCCTATTCCAGTTGTAGTAATTACTTAATTTAGCCAAAAAAACAAAAATGCGATCCACAGCAGAAAAAAGGTAAATGAAAGTCCAGTAGATAAAATTCAACGAACGAGTTTATTAGATGAAAACCACACAGTAGTAAATCCCTCAAGCGCTTTCGCTCAGTGCAATACTGAGCTTTATCAAGATGAACACCATGTAACAACTGCTCCTATTGAAATGCTTAAAAATGATCATGTGATCAATTAAATTAAAAACTAATTAATAAAATGTCACTTGCAAGTACTTAGTAATAAAAGGGCTACATATAAAACTAGTTAAATAGCCATACCAAAATATTCCTTGCAACATAAACTTCTTGCCAAGCACTGTTCAACAAAAACAGAACAAAACAGAACATAAAATGGATCATAGTACAATAATAAATAAATTATTGTACTATGATCCATGCAATTAGCCTAAACAAATAAATAAAACGTTTTCTCATTTTATAACATGGAAGACTTCTTCTAGAATGTAGAACTTTAATTGGCATCTAGATGAGACCTGCAGCATGGAGACCTTTTAAGTCAGCCTATTCTAGGAGGACCTTTGAGAGGCTGTGTAATTCCTAGCTAAAAGAAATCAGCGGTGCGACTTTTTTTCCTTGAAAGAAAAGTTAATTTTTATTTTCTGTGATTTTTTTTTTGAAAAATAAAGTTGAATTTTAGTATAAATTGCTCCCAATTGATATATTTCATGCTGTGAATCTTGATCTTAAATGTATACTAATGGTATGAAATACAGTATCTCCTTTACTTTCTAGGTAACTCATTCTGCTGTGTATATTTTATGATGTGAACCACATTTCTGTATTTATACTAATTGTACTAATTATTGCATCTTTTTAATTTCTATGCAACTGTTTGCTGTACAGTAAATCTTGAGTTTATCTTCCCGGGCGTCCACTGAAAAGGGGCATTGTTTTTGCACAGAATCATTATTCTGGTACATAAATGTAAAATAAATAACAATAAATATGTAAATAAATAAATATATAACAATAAAATAAATGTGTGTGTGTGTGTGTGTGTGTGTGTGTGTGTGTGTGTGTGTGTGTGTGTGTGTGTGTGTGTGTGTGTGTGTGTGTGTGTTTATATGTATATGCACTTGGTTTAACTTAGGATTTTCATTTGTTCTATATGCATTTGGTGCAATTTTAGATTTTTAGGATTACATCAATGCTTATTTCATTTCCATTCAGTTTTGACATAGTAGTGTAACCGAATTTTGGGTTAGATAACTTACACAGCTGTAGGTATGCTGCAATGCTTGTGGTCTTTGTGGGATCATACACAGTGGATAAAGAAGTTTGCTGTTTACCCCAATGTTGTGTCCCTTCAGAGCTGGAATGTATAATTAGCAAGGGGTGTAGGGAGTACAAGGGACTATACTACTAAAATAAATAAATATAATTAAATAATAAACAAGAAATGTACTAACACACGCACACATGCACCGCAGTTTAATAGTAAATGGGCTCTTCAACAGATAGCCAAGGTGAAATTCCTTGAATGTCAGCAGCATGAATTAAAAGACACACCAAGGAAAATAACGGTAATAATTAATTTCCACAGTATGTCATCATGAGTGTATTTTATTATTTACTTTTATTTCACATTTATTGATCGGGAGAGTCCTACTAGATACATGTCCATTTTCAGCGGAGGTCCAGGGAGAAAACTCCACAGATTAATAACAAACAACTATGACATTTCTACATAGCAAGTATTCATAGGAAAACACATGATTTAACAAGATTTCATAGTTTTAAAGTTACAAAGTATAATATTCATTTGTAGTCGCAAGTTTTAACAAAATTCAATAGTTTAAGTTAGAGTAAAGTAGTACTTAGAATGTACTGGTTTCCAGTAATAACATTGATCAAGACAAATATAAGCAAAAGGGGGTTAGGAGTGGATGTTAGGGTTAGTTTTGTGAGATGTGTCTGGGTTTAAAGTTGGAATGTGTATAACTGCTGACTGTTGGTATAGGTGTTTGCAGGTGAGGCACTATAAGGAGGAGTCGTGATTCTTCTAAGTATGTGCCAGTAATAATTTCTTTCTTTCTTTTGGGAGAGTTTCTCCATTCATTGAGTTGGAGCATGCATTTAATTAATGAATATATCTATATCTATATCTTGAGGGTAATGTGAGTAGCTTCTCCCTCAGAATATATGGTACAGAGTGCTTAACCCCTACAAAGATACATAGTTAACTTTATCAACCTTCTTTGCTTTAGGCATTTATGAGTGTTTCAATTTCTTGGGGCTGAGCAGTTCAGCAGTCCATAAGAGGACCATAGTAAATTATATCAGACATCTCATTTTAGTAAATGATATTCTCCAAGGCTCAGTCTACCTTAATTTTGGATGCTGGTCAGAAAATATGACTGACTATGAAGCATAAATTAATCTATTTATGCCTAGTGTTAAAGTATTTAATAGGTTCATAGGTGTTTAGGGCCATCAAGGTTGAGATGGTGGCCTAATGGTTAAGGTGTTTGCCTTACAAACACAAGGTGCAGGGTTTGAGTCTCACAAAGGATAATTAACTAAGCTTAAAATGGCTTGTAAATTCAGTTAGCTTAGTACTAACCTATGAACTTAAAGGTGTTTACTAGGCTAACAACCACAAGGGCACTTTAAGCCTAACCATGCATCCCATTTCTCTGACAAGTTCTGATACCCTTGATAACTGTCAGTATGGGTCGAGGAGATGAACCATTTACAGGTTACCTGTGTCCATTAAATATATAGATGCCAAACTAGGTATGAATTTCCAGTTTCACATCCAGTTGTCCAAGCTGCACTTGAATTGGGTTAGGGAGGAATTCTGCTTCACTTGGATGGAGAGCCTGTTCCATAGATGTTGTACTCTGGGATATATACCTCTCTCTCTCCAGCAGGTCCTATTTGTATCAAAGGCAAGGTTTAATCTTTAGATGAGGTAATTCTGGTGCTGTTTATTTTGTGGATATGCAGGAGGTCCATTACAGTGGGGTCTGACAATGCCCTGTATGCCAGACATAGATCTCCCCTCAAAATCCTGTAAGAGACAGAATACAGGGATAGGGCCTTGAGGCAGTTGGCATAGGACATATTACTTATGCCCTGTATTCATTTAATGAGGAACCTATGTGGAAGTTACAATTGTTGGATATGCCTGGGTAGGTACATACCAAAGGAGGTGCTGTGCTCAATTATAGGTCTGATGAATCGAGATTACAGTGGAACAATGACTTCCTTGGACTTAGATGCCACACCTTTGTTTATAAGTTGTGCAACATAGAATGATTTCCTCACCACTGTAGACACATGATGATCAAAGGCTAGATTATAATCTATGTGTGTCCCTAAGTCCCTGACTACTGGGTCAACTCTAAGGGGTGTGTTGTAAATATGACAGTTGCCATCAATGGATGACTTCCCAAAGGATACTATTATGCAGTTCTTGGCATTTAGTTTTAGCCCATGGCTCTGACGTCAATTATTTGTCTGTATCAGTCCCTCCTGGAGAACATTTGTGTCAGTGTGAGATTCATTGACAGCTCCTAATCTGCAGTCATCAGGAAATATAGTCAGCCAGAGACCACTGACATTGGCCTTGACATCTGATAAGTAAATGCCTAAAAGGAGCAATCCAAAGACTGATCCCTGAGGGACTCCACTTGTGACTGGTCTCTTTGTAGAGGAGGACACCCCAGTTCTAACTTCCTGGGTCCTGTCTGTGAGTCAGTTGGCTATGCACCAAGTGACATGTGTTTTTTTACCTATCCTCTTGAGTTTGTCAACAATGCCTGAGTGGGGTATTCTGACAAATGCCTTGGCCAAATCAAGGTTGGCAGTGTGAATGATTTTGCCTTCATCTATTGCTTTGGTGACCTTCTCAAAGAAGTCCACCAGGTTCAGTAGGCATGATCTGCCCTTGACGAAACCAAACTATAGTTTTATATAGTATGTAAGCATACTACATGAATATATTTTTGCAAAATCTTTATATGAAAATATGACTGAGTTAAACAGCTGGATATTAATTTAAAGCTAATTAAGAGAAAACAACAGAGGAAATAAAGAAACAAGCAAAAAACAAATATTTACACAAGCTAGAGACAAAAAAATCCCATTAACTAGAAATTAATTAACAAGCTTTTTACACAAAAGAAATGATGTGGGCCCTGTGATCTATAACTGAGGAGAAAAGTTCTTATATCCAAGCATGAACTATAGTTGAACAAGTTACATGTTATATAATGCCTTGTTATTATGATAAAAAAAACACATGATATAAAATAAATGTTCCCATCCTAAAAAAAAAAGCCTGTTTAATGAATCTATATCATTGCAGTATATTCTATTTTAGATATAGTGGAAATAAAGTAAACACGTTGTCTGACAGTGAGAGCTCTGGTAAAATGACACAACATGGTATTTTCAACCCTCTAAGAAGTGAAGATATAACGCTTGTGGGCATGGATTTTGTCAGCCTGTATGCCTTATGTAACCCTGATCAGATATGTGAATTTGATTCAGGCTACATGCCTCTAGTATCAGCTGTAGTATTGATCCTGAACATAGAATGATTGCAAAACAATCTAGTCTGTGTTACAAGACATCAGGCTAGAAGTAGCAGCAATATTCATCTTCCCCACTTCTTAGCTAGGAATGGAAGCAGAACAAACAGAAATGGAGAATTCATAAATATTGTCTTTCCTGCACTGTACTCCCCATTCCAGCAATGAGTGAAATTTATATCATGCCTGAAGACAAACTTGCTGCATTTCAGAACTGTAGCTATACTTGTGACTAAGTGTTGTAAGGGAGGTTAGGTCTGTTACTAAAAAGCCTGGATTATTCCAGAAGATGAAATCATATCTGTTTGTTCACTGAACTTTCTTTATAAAATCACAGAGGCCAATATTAAAATTGGTTAAATGTATCTAAAATTCACGCACATATGTTTCACAGACTTAAGGAAATAGTAACTGTATTTCAATGTTAAATTTATTATAGCATAACTTACTACCTCCTTTCTTCTTTTCTCCTTGGTTTGAAATCTGCCATTTTGGTTATCTGCCAATTATCTAAACATTCCTTTTAGCTAAAACAAATGTTAGAGAACATGGAAGCAGAGCTGTATAAGCCTGTGGTAGAAATACAAATGTACTGCTTTGGGAGACAGTTAGTGAGAGCAGATTGAATACTAGATTAGGTGTCAACTAAATTATTTCAGATAGGATTCTGTGGTCAGTAATTCATAGGTCCTACCGGAGTTCCTAGTAAGAATTCCTCTCTGTCTATCTCCTCACTTCAGATGCTCTTTAAAACATGGTTATGGGACCTCAAGGAGCTTGCAGGCAGTTTCACAGATTGAAGTTTACTGAATAAAAAGTTTCAGATATGTCTGACATACTAGATGAAAAGGAACATGTCCTGCATTATGCGTGTCCCCTAGATGAAGCAGTAGCATACTTTAACACCAAATTCCTTGCTATTCTTAACTCCCATGCTCCCAGCCCCTCTATTAGAACCAAAGTTAATATTGCACCATGGCTTTCTAAAGATACCAAAACCAAAATTTCACTCAGAAACAAAGCATGGGCCACCTACCGAAAAACAAAAGCCCCACTTGATCAACTAAGATTCTGACAGCTAAGGAATTACACCAAAAAATCCATAACCTTAGACAAAAAGAACCACTACTACCATCTACTGCAAAAACACAAAAACAAACCTCAAAAGTTCTGGGCAGGAATAAACAAAATATTCCACCCAGGCCAAACCGCCACTCCACCCCCTCAGCTTCCCAGCAAAAATCCCCAGTAGACATTGTTAATAACTTCAACAGCTTCTTCACAGAGACTATCCAGTCTCTAGCCAGCCAACTCTCTCCTAATGGCTCTAATTCTAATGTAGCCGCACCCAGTACTCAAACATACTTTACCTTCCAACCTGTTCCTACTCAACTTACTCATGCCCTACTTAAGAAACTAAGACCAACCACCCTGACTGCTGACCTCCTCCCAGCAAACTATCTGCAAAAGGATGCCGACACCATAGCCTACCCCATCTCTATCTTGATCAAAAGAGCTATATCTGAAGCTACCGTACCCACTATATGGAAAATCTCCCATGTCATACCTCTCCATAAAGGAGGTAGTTCCACTGAACTGTCAAACTTTAGACTCATAGCTATTCTGTCACCTCTAGCTAAAATTATGGAGAAGTGTGCACACATAAAGCTCATGCACTACCTCACACAGAACAAGCTGTTGTCCAACTTTCAGCATGGCTTTAAGCCACACCACAGTACTATTTCTGCCCTCCTCTCTTTCTCTAGCATCATTACCACAACCACAATAATAACAAACTATCCTCAGCACTCTTTCTAGATCTATCCAAGGCTTTTGACATGGTTGACCACAAAATGCTTATAAATACCTTGAAGGCCTTCTCCTTAAACAATCATGCACTCCAGTGGTTTAAATCCTACCTGCAGGGCAGGCAACAGGCAGTCCTATGGCAGGACAAGCTATCATCTCACCTACCCATCACATTAGGAGTCCACCAGGGCTTGATACTAGGAACCCTTCTTTTCTCCATCTTTATCAGTGACCTTCATTCAGTCATCCCAGATGCTACCTGCATTCAATATGTAGATGACTCCACCTTGATTTGTTCTGACACCTAACCAGCTACTTTAAAGTTCACATTAACTCAAATTACCTTCAACACATTGGAAAAATGGCTCTCCAATCAACATCTAATCCAAAACCCCAACAAAACTAAGTTGCTTCTCTTCCCCCCCACATGCCAGCCTTCAACATAACTGCTAACAATGGCACCATCATCTCCCCAGAAGCTCAAACTAAACTACTGGGTGTCATAGTTGATAACAACCTGAAGTTTGATGTGCATATCAATCAAACTATGAAAACCCTTAATAAAAAAATAAAAAACTTGGCTCTCTTTACAGAATCAAACATTTCCTTATCCCACTTGCTAGAACTGCAATTGCCCATTCCCATCTGCTATCAACTCTTCTCTATGCCTCACCTCTATTCTCCAACTTAAACAAAATAGATCTTAATAAATTATCATCCTGCTATAACCACATTGCCAGATTTGCTACTGGCACAGCCTACCGGACTCACCACTGTCACAACCTATATCGCCTAGGATGGTTTGAACTGCCAAGCCTACTGCAGTTCAACCAGCTTGTAGTGGCACATAAA
>NC_056729.1:1942614312-1942681812 GCF_019279795.1 Protopterus annectens | reverse complement strand
TATAGTACAATAGTATGCATATAGTAGGATGCAGAATACACATCAACTAGTTAGTCTATACAAGGAAGTATTCAATATAGTTTTCTAGTAGATACAGCTTCAAAACGAAAAAAACATGCAAACATTTCAGTAAAGATCACTGAGAAAAATAAAATTAGTACTGTGTACATATTAAGTAACAGTTATGAACAAGTGAGATTTCTGTTATATATGTTATTAATTAGTAATAACACTGAGGAGAGGGAGAGAATGAGGTATGGAGTGGACAGTGTGATGACAGAGTTATAGATATCTTATCAGTCAGTTTTGGCGCAGGAGCGATGCCAGTTTTTCCATAGATGTTCAAATAGTAGTAGTTTGAATCTGGTAGATCCAGGACTGTTTTGGAGGATGTGGGATAGAGAGTTCCATAATTTGGCTATGTGATTTGAGAATATAGCTTCATTGTTAGTGTCATTAATTTTATTTATTGCGAGAAAATTTCTCTCTGCAGATCTTAGACTTTGTACATACAAGATAAAATATACAGTGTGCTTAAACTCCTCTGCATATTATACCAATGAATACCAAGTTGTGAGATCATCAAAACAAATATATCAAACTGGAAGTAAATTGAAATTAAGGCAACTTTACTGAAGGAGTAATAACACGACACTGAATAGCCAAATTATGGAACTAAAATAAATAAGTAAAATATCTCCCCTCACTAAGAAGGATATGCAGTTACTGGGGAAAGTGCATACTGCTGAACTTGAGTTTAATAAAAACAGAGTAAACTCAAACTATGGTCTGTTTCACAGGGACTCAGTTTTTTTTTTCAAAATACCTGAAGCAGTCTAACCTTATAATTGATCTGTCTCCTTTAGTAAACATTGGGTGAGGTTTATTTTTTTAAGATTACCTCTTCAGTAAAATTACCTTGATTTCAATTTACTTCCATTTTGATATATTTGTTATGATGATTTCTGAACCTGGTGCTCATTGGTATAGTATCAAGAGGTGTTTAAGCACACTGTATATTTTATCTTGTATGCAGCCATTGTGGATCATAGGTTCATAGGTTCATAGGTTCATAGGTTTATACTAGGCTATCTGCCCTAAGGCATTTATAAGCCTAGCCCAAATTTTTGTGGCTTACGCCATCCCTTATATGAAAAAATACTGTGCCCATTAGTTTGTTGTGCCTCTGTCCAGCAGTGACACAGAGATGATTCCCGGGATAAACCTACGATCGCCCATCCACAGGTCAAGATTTCTCTTGAACAGAGCCAGCGAGGTGCTCTGCCTCACATGGACCGGGATTTTATTCCACAGCATAGGGAGTCTCTGAGTGATAAATCTATCCCTCCAGCACATCCTATTTATATCCGTGCTAAGGTTTAAGTTGCTTGCTCTAGTGGTTTTGGTGGATTTCGATTTTTTGAGGTGGAGCATGTCCATTAATTCCGGGTTGGACATGGCCTTGTATGTCAGGCACATGTCACCTCTGAGCAGACGGTATGCAACTGAATAGAGCTGGTGATACATATACATGGACTGCGGTCCATATCAAGGGTGAGCAGATGTACCCTGGTCATTATGATTTGTATATAGTAGCATACTGTTCTCTATGATGTACAAAGTGCTATAGTACGCAATGCAGTCCTGCCCCACCCCCTACCCCACATTGCATGGCTGCACAACACAGTGCAATAGAGAACAGTTAATGCCACCAATGTAGTATACCTAGCAGTCTACTCATTCTGTCACTCATTCTACATAAAGAAGACTACCAGATGACTGAGGGACAGAATTAAAGAACATTACCAGGCAATCAGAAACGCTGACTGGAAAAACGCACTGGTGAAACACAGCCTCAGAGGGGCCCACTCCAATACCTTTGGCTTTCTGGTGTTAGAAAAAGATTGGAGCTTCACAGATGACACCAATCCCCTTCTCAAAGTAAGAGAATTAAAATGGTAAATCCTGCTCATTGCAGACACACCCCCATGCTTGAATGGAAGCCTTAACATTAGATGCTTCCTTAAATGGAACAGATAGGAAATTATCCCTTCCTCTTTGCTAGCGTGTGAACCCACCAATCATCTCTATTCCTGGGTAGACCAACTCAACCTGTCAGTTGATGTATTCCATATCTAAGGAAGCTTATTTTACTCTGTTCACATTGATTGTAATGTATTTCTGAAGAAGTTTGACTGTAAAAATACCAATGCCTCAAATGACAAACTGGTTCTGAATGGTTTTTACTTCTTAGATCTTTCGATTTTTTTTTTGCTGTTTATGTACAAAATAATTTTAAACAGATTTCCTTTTCTGTGATGTGTTCATCTATCATGTAATTCCACTTATGCTGTGCTGATGATGCCATAAGAAGGCAGAAACATGTATGTCCACAGGTAGTGGGGTTTGGATTTTTTTGGCCTGAATTTGTCCATATATAGACTTATACAAAAAAGTCATGGACATTCAGAATTGCCATTTAGCTGAAACACCTGATGTCCTTAATGTGAAATTTGCATATATCCCATGCCGCCTCTAACACAAGAGATTTAAGGAATTAGACAGTGGAAAGTCTAGTTCTGCTAGATTTTTCTTTTTGTGTTTTTTAACCAATTGGCTGCATGACCTTTTTGCTCATTGTTTTATACTACAGTAATGAGGGAATCTGGTGCTCTGCACACTTCCATTGGCTGGAGCTCAACAGTACCACTTCTTGGGGGGTGGTGAAGTTTGGTTGACATAGCAGGCTTGCCTGAACTATAGGGAAATCAATTTCCCATAGGGATTGCCCTACCATGCAACTTATTATCTCAAAAAGATGATAATTTTTAATTCTCACCCATATGATAAATAAATGATTTGAAATTAGTATACTAAGCAAATGTACTTAGAATGCATAGCATGTGGATACCGTGAAAATAAGGAAAATAAATACCCACAGAATTAGAAGTAGGATCAAGAGGAAAGTTTTAAGGATGTTAAATGAGTAACCAGCACAAACAGAATAGCCTAACACAAATGAAGCATTCTATAAACAAAATCCATGTTAAGGTGATCATGGCTGAAAAATAACAAATCCCATCACCTGAACTGCTAAACTATAATTGAGCAAATAATAGATACAAATTAGCAACTGGCACCCTTAACAACTAACTTTAATATTCAAAATAATGGTGTAATATAAAGTATTCAAGATGTAAGATTTAATAATTGAAATAATCTTAATTCCTCTTGTTTAAATATGGCTCATAAAAACTTCCCACTGTTACAGAAGAGCACACTGGAAAAATAATTATTTAATGTTAAATTCTAGCATATGCATCATAATTTAGGCTTGCCCCACTCCTGGCTGCTGCGTTTTCCCTGCTGGTAGTGTTTGTGCAAGCAACCCTTCTGCCAGTATACACCCCCCAGCTTCAGTCTCCTGCTATATATCTGAGGCCCAGAGTCAATCCTGAATTCTGATACCTACTTCTGAGATTAGAAAGATACTTGTCTTCTTCATGTTTTACTGCCTTGAGATGCAGGAATTAGTCATTTATTTATTTTTATTTTTATTTTACATTTGTTGACCGGGCTAGTCCAGCTGGATATATGTCCATTTTCAGCAGAGG
This sequence comes from Protopterus annectens, assembly GCF_019279795.1. Classification (NCBI taxonomy): domain Eukaryota; kingdom Metazoa; phylum Chordata; order Ceratodontiformes; family Protopteridae; genus Protopterus; species Protopterus annectens. The sequence goes on along the minus strand of NC_056729.1, from coordinate 1,942,678,198 downwards.
CCCGGGGAGAAAAGCTCCTCGAAAATACAGTAAAATATTATATATAAAAAACAGTATTTCACAGGTGAAAGTACAATACAAAATTAAGCTATATTATACATGATAGATTATACAGATGTGAGTAGATTAAAATATAAGGAAATATGTTCACTTCAAAACATATTTGATTGCAGAATCTTATGATATGTATCTTTCATTAACTTAGTAGGCAGTCGAAATGACATTTTAGAGATATTGATACAGATTCTAATCATTTTTAAGGCCTGTTATATTTATGGTTTTCAATAGGCAGTTAGTATATACAGTAATAAGACACGTATCTTTGTAAGAAATGACATGAGAAGTTAGTGTGGACTAAGTTTGGATCTGAAACAAGCAACCCTTCTGCCAGTATACACCCCCTAGCTTCAGTCTCCTGCTACATACCTGAGGCCCAGAGTCTATCCTGAATTCTGATACCTACTCCTGAGATTGGAAAGAGACTTGTCTTCTCCATGTTTTACTGCCTTGAGATGCAGGAATTAGTCATTTGAAAGTATGTACAATTAATCCTACTGTTTTAAACTGTAATAAAATCCTGTCTTAGTTTGTTTAAGTGAGCGTTCCCTGCAGGACTATCAGCAGCCATAGTCTCTCTTTATAATTACCTCCTGCCTGTTAGAATTAATCCTCCTACATTGTCTCTATACTCACGTTCCCTATTCCCTTCTTAACCTCTCACCTAAAACTCTCCCCCCTGCTTGTAAATTACATAACCATTTTTCTCACCTCTGCCACCCCTAGTCTCTCTAAACCCTTTTTCGTAGATCCTACTTACCTAACAACCATTTTTAGGCTGTAGATCTACCTATTTCTCCTTCACTTACCTTGCACCTGGATATCAGCCTTTACAGCTATTCTGACTCCTTCTTACCTCTGTTACTCCTGAACCTATTTCTTTATCTCTGAATTAGCCCTTAGGCAGCTCTCCTTTCACTCTGCTATCTTAATCTCTCAACTCCTAGGTACCTTACATTAGACTTAACTCCCTTTTCACTGATTGTTCTCCCTCAAAACCTGTCTTCATGTCTATGTCCTGCTTTGCCTTTTGCCTCATCTCTCTCTATCCCCTCAATTACTACCCCTCTTCTCTCGTACATCCGCCCTTCTCCTCCCCTCCCACACTTAGGACCTACTTGCACATACCTGCATAGCCCCTCCTCCCATTCTTTTAACTTCCGCCCCTTACCCCTAGCTTATAAATTGACCCTACCTTCAGGGAGCCATCTTTCTAGGCTTGCCCCACTCCTGGCTGCTATGTTTTCCCTGCTGGTAGCGTTTGTGGTAAGTTTGGCTTGTATGTAACTCTGATGCCTAGTCTTTGTTTAAAACAATGTTTACTATGAGGGTAATTCCGTATTCTACATGAAGAATATGTATTGTTGTTGTTGTGCTACACTATTACTGCAGAATTTATGAATGTGGTTTTTCTGTTCTTCGCGTGCTGCTAAGACTCTGAGTGTCGATATCTACAGCATTTGAGCAATGTTTTTTACTGTTTTGAACATTGCCGACTCCGTATATACTGAGGGATAGAAGTGTTTGGGTCAATCTACCCTTTATTCCCTTCTACTATGACAGCAGCCCATATATAAAGATTGGCTAATGTTAGTGAAACATTTGTGAATGCTATGTTAGATTTTGTTGGTTGTTTATTCCGTTTTGTGACTATCAACCACCTTTACTTACCTTGCCAAACTGGTATTCTTCTTAGTCATACCTGATTGTTAAAGGGCCCGTTCGCGTGCTTTAAGCGATGAATGAGTGTTGTATCTGATTCTATTTTAAATGAATCTGTTTCTATTTAGAAATTTGCTGAACGAGTGTTGTATCTGTTTCTATTTTTGAAAGATAATAAAGTACTTTGTTAGTGCTATGCTATAGCTTGTTGGATGCTGATTACCATTTCTGTCTTTATATGACCTTTATTCTGCTCACTATACTGTATCCCTTCTTAAGACATACCTGATTGTTAAAGGGTCCTGTTCGCACACTTTTAAGTGCTGAACGGGTATTGTAAATGCTACTATTTTGCTTGCTATACTGTATTCTTTCTTAGGACATACCGGATTGATAAAGGGTCCCGTTTGCGTTATATTAATTCTTTACTAGTCCTGCAAAACTCTCTCCCCAGTGCTTCTACCCTCAGGATATGCTGAAGTCTGGCGCTGCTCTATTTCTTTCAGCTGTTTAACCGCATATCTTCTTAGGCTCCTAGTTTATAAAGTGCTGGACTTGTATCATAGTATTTATTTCGGTTAACTTGAATGTTGTAACCCAGAGGCTGCCGAGCTACTTCATACTCTAGCCAGCTGATTATTGCTGATAAAGTACTGCTGCCTACGTACCATTTTAAGCTACTAATGTTGCCTAAGTGCCATTTTAAAGCTATTAATGTTTTCTTGGTTATTTAAATTTTGTTATTTAAATATGCTTTTTAGTTTATGCATACTGTTACTTTGAAGTATTTTGTTTACAGTGTATCCTAAAACTATTTAATGATCTTGATCATTTAAACACCTATATTTAAAAATGTGCTATAGTTTATGACTTGCTGATACACTGAAATCCTTTATGTATATAATGTTTCTAACTTTATCAGAGTAATACTGCTGTTGCTTTAAATTTGCTTGGGTATCCATAGAGCAGTTTACCTAACCTTTTCCTTTCTCCCTCCTTTAAGCAAGCAACCCTTCTGCCAGTATACACCCCCCCCCAGCTTCAGTCTCCTGCTATATACCTGAGACCCAGAGTCAATACTGAATTCTGATACCTACTCCTGAGATTGGAAAGAGACTTGTCTTCCCCATGTTTTACTGCCTTGAGATGCAGGAATTAGTCATTTGAAAGTATGTACAATTAATCCTACTGTTTTAAACTGTAATAAAATCCTGTCTTAGTTTGTTTAAGTGAGCGTTCCCTGCAGGACTATCAGCAGCCATAGTCTCTCTTTATAATTACCTCCTGCCTGTTAGAATTAATCCTCCTACATTGTCTCTATACTCACGTTCCCTATTACCTTCTTAACCTCTCACCTAAAACTCTCCCTTGCTTGTAAATTACTTAACCATTTTTCTCACCTCTGCCACCCCTAGTCTCTCTAAAGCCCTTTTTGGTAGATCCTACTTACCTAATAACCATTTTTAGGCAGTAGATCTACCTATTTCTCCTTCACTTACCTTGCACCTGGATAGCAGCCTTTACACCTATTCTGACTCCTTATCTCTGTTACTCCTGAACCTATTTCTTTATCTCTGAACTAGCCTTTAGGCAGCTCTCCTTTCACTCTGCTATCTTAATCCCTCAACTCCTAGGTACCTTATGTTAGACTTTACTCTCTTTTCACTGATTGTTCACCCTCAAAATCTGTCTTCGTGTCTGAACCCGCTCCATTTGCTCTGCGGGCTCACTCCGCTCCCCTACCCTACCCCCAAATTCCACCCACCCCAGAGGTCCTACAGTTATACTTCCTAGACCACACCCTCTTACTCATCCAACCAATCAATCACCCCAAACAATCTACTCCACTTAGCTACACCCTCCTCCTCTAACTCTCTCTCTAGTATCCCTACTTATAGTGCTGTTCTCCCAAACAGCACTACTCCTCCCTCTACCGAAGTCTCTCCCACTCCTACCAGTCCCTCATTATCTTATCCCACTCAACCTCCTTTGTATTTGTATAGTTATATATAACAATATGCAAACTACAATAAAAGTTATCCTAACCAACTTAATACTCTTAACCATATTTTTACCTGTCCTGACCTCAGCCTATCTCCTAACATAGTTTGAAAAGTCCAATCTCTTCCACCTCAACCTCCCTCCAAAACAAACAACCACTCTTGATATCTCCCACTCACATACACACATTAACATCATCTCCACTCCCTGCTTTATGTCACCTCAATACCATTGATGCACACACATTAAGTACAACAACCTTTTAATAAAAAAATGGAAACTTCTAATTAACTATTCACACAACCCAATAACTAAACCACAAAGCCCTACCTTAAAGGATGGGGATATACACCCTAATCCTGGCCCAGTGAATGCATCTATAGTAAATACTCACTGCACAACTCCCCCAAACCTGCCAACCTTGACCAAATTCTCCAACTGTCTACTTATAGCACATCTCAATATCCGCAGTATCAATAACAAAATTGCCCACCTTCATGCTCTCCTTGATATTCACTCCTTTGACATTTTCTGCCTTACAGAAACATGGTTAAAACCTGGAAGTAAGGATAATGAAATTATCCCCCCTGGCTATAACATATTGAGACAAGACCGATTAAAACGTAAGGGTGGGGGGTAGCACTCCTTTATAAAAATGGCCACAGATCTTCTCTATAAATGAAAACCCACCTTTGGACTGTAAGGCTGAAGTCCTCATCTCCAAACTTCAAATCAACCCTAACAAATCCCTTTATGTGATCTGTATCTACCTACCCCCCGGTAATAACAACACTATAATAGAAGATATTCTTAGCTGGGTGTCCTCAACTTACCCACAAGAAACAATAATACTAGGTGACTTTAACACTGAATTGAAAACCTTCAACACTAATAACCCTTCCTCAGATATTAATCTCCATGGCTTTATTCAGACTATTACCTCGACTACCAGAATCAATAAACCAACCAAAAAAGAGAGCACCTTAGACTGGATACTTATAAATAAACACCCACATACTTATAATGTAGGAACCTTATCAGATGATCTAAGTGATCATACTCTAACTTATATTATGAGACAAAAGAATGACATCTCTAACACCCCTACCTACAGGATTTCACGAACAAAGAAACACGTTAACTCTGTACTATTCCAAAATGAACTCAATGCATGTGACTGGAAACCTCTAAAAATGCTCCCACTAGATGAGGATGTCAAATATTTTAACTCTAAATTTCTAGCAATCCTAGATGTGCATCCACCTAAATGATCTATTAGAATAAAATCCAAACCAGCCCCCTGGTTTACAAAAGAGACTAGACAAAAAATTCTACTTAGAAACAAAGCTTGAGCTAAATGGAGAACTAACAGAACTTCCCCTGAACAACAAACTTTTAGACAGCTAAGAAACATAACTAAAAAAGCTATACTCTCTGGCAAAAAAAAACTACTATTGTAAGTTACAACAAACACACGAAAAGAATCCACAGAAATTTTGGACTAACATAAATAGACTTCTTCACCCTGGTCACTCTAGCACACCATCCCTTCAAGATGCTGATCATAATACCCCACATCAAATAGCCAACAACTTCAACACCTACTTTACAGAAACTATACAATCCCTAGCAAGCCAGCTTTCCACTGATAACACAAGGCTCCCTTCCTTTTTAGCTGATTCTTTCCCAACATTTAAATTTCAACATATCTCAACCACTTTCATCTACAAAATCTTACTAAAACTTAAGCCTTGTACTCCTTCAGCCGATCAGTTACCTTCTGAATATTTGCAAATAGCAGCCAAAGTTATAGCCTTTACCCTATCCATCCTACTTAACAGAACCATTAATGAAGGAATCATTCCTGACATCTTGAAAATCTCCCACATCATCCCCCTACATAAAGATGGCAAATCCAATGACTACTCTAATTACAGACCAATAGCTCTACTATCACCTTGAGCAAAAGTCATGGAAAAATGCATTCACCACCAGCTATTAGACCACCTAACTAAACAGGACATACTGGCTAAGTGCCAGAATGGCTTTAGGCCATTTCATAGCACTACCACCGCTCTACTATCTTTCACTGACTCCATTTATAAGAACTGTAATAACAACATCCTCTCTTCTGCACTCTTCATTGAACTTTCAAAGGCTTTTGATATGGTTAATCATCCCCTGCTTATAAATACTCTTGAACGTCTTGCTCTAGATACCCCAGATATACAATGGTTCAAGTTTCACCTTAACAATAGGCAACAGGCAGTTCTCTGGGAAAATAAACTATCATCCCACCTGCCAGTCACCCTTGGAGTCCCTCAGGGCTCCATTTTAGGACCTCTTCTTTTTTCACTATTCATCAATGACCTTCATGTAGCAGTCCCTGAAGTCACCTGCATTCAATATGCCGATGATTCCACACTTATATGTTCTGCCAACTCCATTTCTGAACTAGACTCTCTAACTCAAAAAGTATTTAACTCAGTAGAAGATTGGTTCCTGAAACGCTGCCTCCTTTTGAATGCCAAAAAAACCAAGCTCCTACTCTTTACTCCTACCAATAGGTCCTCTCCTATAGACTTCTTTATTAAATCTAACAATGGTAACCTCATCTTTCCCGATCCTACCACCAAACTATTAGGAGTCACAATTGACAACAACCTTAACTTCAATAACTATATAAATAACACCATTCAAACAGTGAACAGAAAAATGGGCTCCTTATATAGAATCAAACCCTTCTTAACTCCTATAGCTAGAACCACCATTGCCTACTCTCACTTAATCTCAACTCTTCTCTATGCTTCTCCTATTTATACTAATCTAAAGAAAAATAATCTTCTCAAACTATCAAACTCCTATAACAATATTGCCAGATTTGCCACTGGCAATGCATTTCGAACACACCACTGTCTGAATTTAAAGCAGCTAGACTGGCTTGAACTCCCCAACATGATAACTTTTCCCCAACTAACCATTGCTCATAAAATCTTTTACCAACCAAATAATACTCCAGTACTTGCTAACCTCATTACCCCTTATAATAATCTTAATTCCCTACGCTCTTCGAGTAGACTACTTGCTAGCATAAGTCAGTCCAATAACTTGTCAGGTGACAGCCTTTTCTCCAATACTGCTGGGAAACACTGGAACCTTCTACCTGTTGATCTCACTCTACTACCTTCACTGTCACTCTTTAAGCAAAAACTCAAAAGTCACCTAAAATTGCACTGGCTATGTCCCTGCACTAACCTGATTAATCTACTACCTTTCCTATTTTTATCTTCATACTGCCTCTGGATACACCATCATACTCTACATACCCCTCAGTATGCTAAAAACTGGTAATTGTAAAACATATATAACCACAAGTATATATGTTAACTAGCAATGAACTCTAATGTATCTCTCTTATCAAACGATCACATGACTGTTATATTACTTTATACTCAACCTTCTTAGTATTGTACTTTTTAAACTCCTTCTTTTAATACTAAATACATCTTGTTATACAATTGTATATTATATTTTGTGCTATGTTGGAGCTTTTCTCCCCGGGCCTCTACTAAAAATGGAAATATATCCAGTTGGACTAGCCCGGTCAACAAATGTAAAATAAATAAATAAATAATAATTTGCTAATTTAATTTCTTAATTAAGAAGTGTAAGCATCAAATCATTCAGAGTGCTTAACTGTTACAATAAGTAATAGACAGGAAAGCTAAAAATAAATAGATAGATAGATAGATAGATAGATAGATAGATAGATAGATAGATAGATAGATAGGAATGCTAAAATTCAAATACGTAAGTAATTTTTGTTTATGCATTTCTGTTTATGGTTGGTTAAGTCTGACTGGGGAAAAACTTTTTTTTTTTCAGCTGAGGCTTGGGGAGAAAAGCTCCACACAAAAGAATTATACAAAGGCATACATAAATTGATACAAAGAATAAAAGTCACATAGTATAATAACCTTTTTGGCTAGGCTTATATAGGCTCAAGAGCCGATAGCCTAGTACCTAACTATGATCCTAAGTGTAGTACAAAGCAATAGGATCAAAGCAAAGCATTCAGTAAAGTACATGGACTTAATTAAAATCCTGTCATATTGTGATGAGTCTACATTGGCGAACATTCCATAAACATGAATTACATTACAATACAGAAAAAGAAAGAGATTAGGTGAGAAATTAGGTGAGAAATTAGAGGAAAGAAAAATCCTTGCATATGAAAAACTGTCAACAGCTTTACTTTGTGTTCATTATTACAACAGATCCATGAAAAACATTATACAGACCAATAAACCTCGAGCAATTTAGAAAAAGAAGCAACAGAGGAAATGCAAAAATCAATTAACAAAGCCTAAAGATTTTTCAAAGCTATAAAAAAAAACTAACCACCACAGGCAGGCCTACTACCAGAAATTCTGGAACATGCAATTTGAGCTCTTGACTGACAGCTAACAACTATAAACTAAATTACTTCATCATTACTAAATGCCACTCACCTATATGCTTATTTAATTCCTTTATTTCCCCCTTTTATCCCTATCCCGAGTAAAAGGTGGCTCAAGATTAATACTAATTCTCCCCCTCTACCTGTTACTTTAATTTTTGACCAAAGGGTAATATAGTGTGTGCAGTTATTATACTTACCCTCTTTCATCTAGACCTTTCATTAAGCTGATTCCCAGCGATTTTACTGTTCTTAAGCAGCACAATTGTATATATTGTATATATCGAGTAGTGTTTTGTTCTCTTCCATACTACTGTTCATTGCTAATCTGCAATTGTTTGTGATATATGTGTATGGCAAAATCAATAAAATTTCTATTTGAAAAAAAAAAAGCATTTGATAGCATCCTACATTCATGGATATAGTTGTGCTTATAAATATATAAGATAAACCCTTAACTGATCAATTACATTACAGTGACCATGAAACAGTGTCAAACCATTTTGCAGCTAAGCCATGATAAAGGACTAATGATTATCCTAGGGATAAAAATTCAAGGGGGGATATTCCAGGGTGACTCATTCTCAACACTGCTCATTTGTTTTGCCTTTAGCTCATTAAGCTGTCTACTTAACAGATTAGGTCATGGGTACAATTTGTTTCCCAGAAACAACAAAGTGTAAAGACTTTGCGTCTTCTTTTTGTGGATGATTTAAAAATGTATAGTCCATCAGATGAGGAGCTGAAAGCACAACTGCATGTGGACAGAACTTTCTCAGATGATATACGAATGTCATTTTGTCTTGATAAATGTGAAATACAACAATTAAAGCAGAAAACCTGCAGCACCAAGAAAATATCAGTCTGGGACATAAATGTTATACAGGACCTTGAGCAGGAGCTATCTTCTGAGTCATTTGCTTCAAGTTAGTAAAGTGTTTTTGATGCCTTGTTCTTTGTTATTACAGCTCCTCTCTTAATTCTCTTTGTTAGCTAACCAGTATTCCTTTCTAGCCTGGTCCCTCTTTTCTATGTCGCACCTTTTTCCTGCACTCCTTTATTTTGATGACTTCCTGGATGTCTGCATTCTACCATCAGCTGTCCTTATGTACCTTATTTCCATACTTGGCTCAGCCGCATGTCTGTTCTGTAGGCCTCACACGTGCTGTTTTGAGGTGCTGCATTTTCCTTCACCCATTTCCTTCTTCAATTCCACCTTTTTCCTCTCTTTCTTGAGGTGATACAGACTTGGGTAATGTCTTGAACCATTGAGCTTTCTCTCCAGTCAACTATCAGATCTTCATCCTGGTCTCTGATGACCTTAGAGCCTTCTCTGACCACTGTTTTCAGCTGATTGTGGCAACCTGTGGTTTATGCTGTGGGCCAACTGTTTTAGTGGAGATGACATAGCAATCACTGTTTCTAATCCACTGCCCTTTCCTTGCTATGAGGAAGTCTACCTGAGTTGCATATTGGTCACTTCTGTAACTGTCGCTATTTCTGAACCATGCGCTGCCCACAATAAAATCATTTGCCAGACAGAAGTCTAGAATGTCCTTTCCTTCTTTATTCCTGCTTCCCTATCCATGTGGACCCATGCAGCCCTCGTATCATGTTCGGTTTGTCCCAATGTGTACATTCAGGTCACCTATTATCAATACCAATTAATGTTAACACACTTTATCTAGCAGGTCCTGCAAATGTTGTCTGAATGCACTCTTTTTCTCATTTTCACAACTCTACTGTGGGGCTTAGCTTGAGATTATGAATACTTCCCTCCCATTCCACTGGGGTCTGATTGTCATGAATCTGTGACTAATTCTAATGACATCCCTCACTGTCTTCTGAAGTGTCTCCCTCACAACAATTCCCAAAGCTTTTCTAGTCTGTTCTCCTCCTGAGTAGTTTGACTCTGGACCCCAATGACAATTGGCTTTGCTGCACTGTCCTTCGACCTTGGCTCCTGGATACACAGGATGTCCTGCCTCCTCCTGACCATAATGTCATCCACTTCCATGTAAACTTACATTGAGTGCAGCAATTCCTAGTTCATAGGTTCATAGGTTCATAGATTCATACTAGGCTATCTGCCCTAGGGCATTTACAAGCCTCGCCACAGTGTGTTTGGCTTTCGCCACCCATTTTAAAAATGAATTTTGCTATGCCCTTTTTCGAGGTTAGTATACTGTGCCTCTGTTTAACAGTGACACAGAAGTGATACCTGGAGTAAATCTATGATCTCCCATCCACTCATCAAGATTCTTCTTGAAGAGAGTCAATGAGGGACTCTGCCTAACCTGGACTGGGATTTTATTCCAGAGTGAAGGGAGCCTCTGGGTTATGAATCTGTCCCTCCAGCATGTCCTATTTATTTCAGTGCTGAGGTTCAAGTCTCTTGAGCGCGTAGCTCAATGGGATTTGGATTTTCTGAGGTGCAGCATGTCCATTAATTCCGGGTTGGACATGGCTTTATACATCAGGCACAGATCGCCTCTGAGCAGGCGGTATGCCACTGAGTAGAGCTGGAGTTTCTTTAACCGGGCAGCATATGGCATCTGTTTGAGCCCTTTGATCCTCTTGGTGAGGTACTTTAGGGGTATTTCCAGTTACTGCAGGTGTCTGGTAAGGTACATCCCAAAAGGGGCATTGTACTCAATTATGGGCCTGATGAGGGTGAGTAAAGAGGCACGTGTTTGGCAGGTTGATTATGTTCAGCTTTCATTCAACAGAGCTATCCCAGCTAACCAGATGTACACAGGTTGGACAGTATCTTATTGGGCCAGGGCTTCTTGGCTTTTAGGTGGGCACACACTAGCCAAAAGGAGCATATTCACTCTTCCCAACATTAGCATGCGTTCCTGGCATAGGTCAGAGTAGACAAGGCCTTCAACCGTTCCCACCATTAGCATGGGTCCCTGGCTAGGGTCAGAGCAGACAAGGCCTTCAACCCTTTCCACCATTAGCATGGGTCCCTGGCATAGGTCAGAGTAGACAAGGCCTTCAACCCACTTATCACAATGAAAATATCCATGCCCATCTGGAGACATTAGTCAACATGACCAAGTCACCTAAAGCCATGTTTTACACCACCAAGATCACCTAAAGCCATATTTTACACCACCAAGTAGCAAGCATTGTCATAGATTGCAGTCTGTGATACATGCTTTGTCCTGAGGAAACTGCATACCACAGTAGATGTCCAAAGCATTTGGAATATTTGTCTCTACTCTTGGGTGATTTTGAGATGGAAACAGCACGTTTTTCGGGAGGTGGGAGGCACCCCACAGCGACACAGACAGAACATAAAAACTCCATACAGATATGGGTTATTTATTTATTTATTTGTTTTTGTTTTTTCCAGACTAGAGCAGTAATCTTTACAGACCTTTTTCACCCTCAGACTGAGAGCTTTGTCTGGTTAAGTGACTTACTCAGAGTCATAAAGTTACACAATGGAGGCTGGGGGAAATCAAACCCTAAAACTCTGGACCATAGAAAACACTTTTTTAACAGCTCCTTAATCATCCTGTAAACCAACTGGTTAAATGTGAGAGCAGTACAGTAGCTGATCAGGAGACAGCTAAACTTTCAAGAGTGAGAAATGATATAAAAAAGAGAGATGCTTGTATTTTGAAACAGAGTGAAGGTTAGGAGGCAGACACTTGTATATAATAGCATAAGGATGAAGTGAAATAGTAAGAAGTAAATTAAAAGGTAGTTTTTGGTGCTTACAGTTAAGGCATTAACCTGGGATTGAACAGGAACATTGACAGGAGTGATTTAGGTATTGCTTAAGTTTTTTATTTTTGAAAATGTTAGTTTTTCCACTTGGTTTACCTGTACTAGTATAACAGGGACTTCCAAAGTGTGGCGATACAGCAGGAGCAGAGTGAGTCACCAGCTATATTACTAGATTTGGTGATGAATAAAACTGATTTATTTGAGAGAGTAGTTCAATTGCTGGACAATTAATGTTATATGTACCTAAATGTTAAAAAATAAATAGTGTTGCTGTCTATAGTAGGCCTTTTTTAAATGATGAGATAGCACTGAGGATTAGATATGCAATGTGTACAATTTGCATTGAACAAGGTGGTCTAAAACTGCATACTTAACTAAAAATGTTCAAGCTTTACATGATGGATAGTCACTCGATTCAGACAATACATTTTTGAAGGTCAGGAATATGGTGAGCACACAGGTAATGAAAATGGAACACAAAGATGTAGCTACACAAGCAAATTCATCATCACCCACAAGCCATCAAACTGTCATCCCAAAAATTATCATGTAAGTAGCTTATTCCATTGTGGGTCCATGATGGTTGCATCCTCTAGCAATTTACCTCTAGAAATATTTATAAGTTTAATATGAATGGTTTATTTTGTCTGTTGCATATATAGGTTCATAGGTGTGTACTAGGCTAATAGCCTTGAAGCCTTTATAAGTCCAGTCCATAGGATTACCCTTGCATTGTGCCACCCAACTTTAGTTCCCACTGCCTCTGTCGAGTAGAGTTACTAGAGTGATCCCCGGGGTAAAATTTCTATTTCCCATCCACTCATCAAGATTTTTCTTGAAGAGGGCCAGTGAGGTGCTCTGCTTGACATGTATGGGAAGTCTATTCCATAGCATGAGCAGTCTCTGGGTTATGAACCTGTCTCTTCAGCATGTTCTGTTGATTGTGGTAATGAGGTTGATGTCTCTGGAGCATGTAGTGCAGAAGGATTGGGATTTCTTTAGTTGTAGCATTTCTAACAGAGCTGGGTCAAACATGGCTTTGTAAGTCAAGCAGAGATCAGCACTAAGTAGGCAATATGAGACATAGAATAGTTGGAGTTTTTTGAGTCTGTCCATATAGGACAAGTGTTTAAAGCCTAGGATCCTCTTTGTGAGGTACTTCTGTGGCCTCTCTAGTTGTTGCAGGTGTCTAGTGAGGTATATGCCAAATGGGGCATTGTACTCAATGATTGGCCCAATGAGGGAAGAGTAGAGGGAGACAATGACCTCCTTCTTCCTGGATGCAAAACCCTTAGTAATGAGATGTGCCATATAGAAGGACTTTCTGACCACAGTCGCAGTGTGGTGATCAAAAGGGAGGTTGCTGTCAACATGTGTTCCCAGATCTCTTATAATGCCTTCTGTGTTCAGTGGACTACCATCAATTTGGTAAATCATGAGAACTGGGTTTTTCCCCAAGGGGATGATGACACATTTTTTGGCATTGAGCTTAAGGCCATGGTTCTGACATCAGTCATTAGTCTCAGTGAGGCCATTCTGTAAAATGTCAACATTACTTGGGGAGTTAATAGCTCCCAATTTACAATCGTCTGCGAATTTTGTCAGCCAGAGTCCCTTCGTGTTGGTCTGGACTTCAGAGAAGTAGATACCAAACAGGAGAGGACCCAGGACTGAACCCTGTGGGACTCCACTCATGACTGGCCGTAAGTCTGACTTGGAGTCTGCTACTTTCACACTGTTGGTTCTGTCTGTCAGCCAGTTTTCAACACACCTAGTGATACAGGGGTTGATGCCTAGCTTAGTGAGTTTTGCTATGGTTCCTGAGTGGGGAATGGTATCAAAGACCTTGGCCAGATCAAGGTAGGCTGTATGAGCCATCTTGCCTTCATCCACAGCTCTGGTGACTGACTCAAAGAAGTCAACCAGGTTGAGCAGGCATGATCTATCCTTCACAAAACCAAACTGTGTGGGATCCAGAGTTTAGAGATTCCCTATATCCTTGTTTATTAGGTTCATGATGATGCATTCCATAGCTTTACATATCAGACTCGTCATGCTAATGGGGCAATAGTTCCCAGGGTCTGTAGTCACTCCTCCTTTGTGGAGAGGGCTTATTGTAGCAGTGCACCATTTGGTAGGGACAAAGCCTGAGATGAGGCTGCATTTGAACAGGGCACACAGGTGAGGTGTCAGTTCATGCTGTAGTTCATGTAGAACACAGCCAGGGATATTGTCAGGTCCTATAGAAGCTGTATTCTTGGCCTTGGACAGTGCTGTTTTAACCTGTGCAGCAGTAATACTGGGTGCCTGGAAATCTACTGGTATTGTGATTGGTCCTTTTGGAGGGGTAAAATTAGCACTGAATCTGTCGGCCAGTATATTGGCAATATCTTTTGGCTCGGTATAGGAGGTACCATTGTACAGTAGCTCAGAGCAAATCTGGGTATTGCCGTGGAGATTCTTTAGATAACTATAGAAGGCCTTGTGGTTGTCTTTACTATCTGCTGCAATTCTGTTTTCATAGCTAGCTTTAGAGGATTTGATGAGGGATCTCATCTTTTTGTTGAGGCTAAGGGAGATTTTCCAGTCTTTGGACTTCACCTTATTCCACATCAGTTTCCTCCTTCTGTTGTAGAGTTTGTTTATGGCAGGGGACCAGCAGATTGGCTTGCTTTTTATAGAGGAGAGTGTCTTGGTTCTATTGGGTATGGCGAGATCCATGCATTTGTGAAGTTGTTCGTACTGTGCAGTGGTGTATGATTCGTTGGTCATGCAACTTTTCTCCATTTGCATGGGTGCTGTGAAGTTAGCCACGGCTGTTTTTAGGACCCAAAGTTATCTTTGGAGAATTTTTTCATGGTAGGTACCTTTGCAGGGGGGGGGTGGTAGGGGTGGAAGGGATATGGATTTCCAAGGTGATTAGTTTGTGGTCAAATCTAACCAGGGATGAGTTGACTATTGGTGTAGAGCGATGTTTGCCCATGTTAGTATTGACCAGGTCAAGGATGTTGCTACCTCTAGTGGGGGTAAGAACGAGCTGGTCCAGGGCATTCGAGATATCTTTGGAGATATTCAAGATATCTTTGCAGAAGTTTTTCATGTTGGGTACCTTTGCGGGGTGGTGGCAGTGGAAGGGATATGGATTTCCAAGGTGATTAGTTTGTGGTCAAATCTAACCAGGGAGGAGTTGACTATTGGTGTAGAGCAATGTTTGCCCATGTTAGTATTAACCAGGTCAAGGATGTTGCTACCTCTAGTGGGGGTAAGAATGAGCTGGTCCAGGGCATTCGAATTAATGAATTCCAGGAAATATTGGGCAAGTGTATTGGTACATGAGGAGTTTTCCCAGTTACTGGAGGGGTAGCTGAAATCACCCAGTATGAGAGTGTTAGGCTGGACCCTAATATTCCCCAGGGTGCTTAGGAACATCGAGTGTGAGTCTTGGGACATGGTTGGGGAACTATAGCAGGCTACGATCTGAATTGCTGTCTTACCCAATGTTAGCTGCACCTGAAGTATCTCAGATGCATTATGTTGGGCTACCAGTCTGGAGGTATGTTCATCCTTTATGAATATGGAAACACCGCTGCCTTTGGAGCTTCGGTCCAGGTTCTGGGGACGAAAAGTGTGGAATGAGTTATAGCCTGGTAGTGCAGGGGTGCTTTCTGCTGCCTTGAACAAGGTCTCTGTTACAGCTCAAATGTTGATGTTCTCCATTTAAATGATGCTTCCAGTGAGTGCATTTTGAGATTTAGACTACTAACACTGAGCAGCATGATCCTCAGATTGGATTTGTTTGTAGCTGGTAGTTTGGTCTTTGGAACACCACCTAAAAATGGCACTATGGGGGTGGCAATAGCCTTGGCAGCATCCGGAAACCCAGGGCTGACAAGATGCAGGCTATCTCTGGCAAATCATTGAGGTCTGTCACTCATGTCATCCCTGGCAGACAGATACTGGTTCCCCTTAGAATGACATCAGAAACTTAGCCAATTGTTGAAATTAATCATTTTCTGCTTGTACTGTGGTATCATTCTGGGTGACGGTAGGATGCTGCTCAGGGCTAGGGTCATACCCGCCTGGGCTACATAATCTGAGTGCTCCTCCATGTCTCTTTTCATGTAGTCCAGGGAGGTACGTCTCAGGTCATTCATACCCACATGTACAATGACGGAGTCATATTTGTACCTGTTGTTGAGGGACCTGAGTACATGCGTTATGTGGTGGATCCTGGCACCTGACAGACAGCCGACTGTTACTTTCTCCTTATTCAACCTAGTGAGTGAGACATCAGTGTGCTTTACTATTGAGTCACCTATGACTAGTGTGTTGGTCATGCTGTTTTGCTTTAGGGGCTTTGGTAGAGTGGCACACTGTTTAGGAGAGTTAGGTGTCTCGTGATTAGTGTTGTGTTGTGTTGTGTTGTGGTGGTTGAGTGTGTTTCTGCCTTGGAGGCCTCTGCTGTTTGGGTAGATTTTTATTGAGAACCTCCATGAAGGTGGGTGTGTGGTTTGTGTTTTTATGTGAAAGCAGTGCAGGTGTGTCTTCTGGAGGGCTATGTGTTCCATGTAGTGTGGTGCAAGTGTTGACCTTCTCCTCTTGACCAGCTATTCTAGTCTTGGCTGGAGAGTGTGTGTCTTCCAACTTGGATATATATCTCTCACAAGTCTGAGTGTTGGGAGGTAAGAGGAGAGGGCTGTCAGTGTACATGATGGAGATGCTACATTGCCCAGAATGCACAAGTTCACCAGGTTAGTAGGAGAAATCACAGGGTACTGGCCTTTAGACATGCCTGGAGAGGTGGACATTAATAATAAGTACTGGAGCTGTTTCCTTGTAGAGTGTTTAGTGTTGGTAGCACTTTTGTGTGCTACAATAATTGCTACAAGAAGTCTGGTAAAGTGCTAGACTAATACGCAAAAGTGCAGGAGAGGAGAGAACTAGCAGATCAAAGGGAAAATTTGAAGAGCAGACTTTGGCACTGCTCAGAAGTTTACAAAAAGTCCTGGATACATTAAATCTGTGTCTGGAGTAGACTAGTTACTGGAAAGGCAGGAAACAAGTGCAAACGCAGGCTTTTAAACCCATGTCATTTTACTTTAAGTTTATCAATAAGGATACCATTTTATCTCATTTTGTTCTCACAGATTTTGCAATTTAACTGAAGTGAAGTTATGGTGCACAGCTTTTTTTCTATCTTTCTTCTTTTTTTTATGTCCGCACATCACATGACCCCAGATTCTCCCTCTTAGCTATCATTTCATTCCTTTTCAGGGTGAGAGCCAAGACTGATTCATTCCCTGAAGGTGCAGAGTTGCTGACCTACAGGGCACCCCAGTGACCATTCATTCCCTGTTATGATGAGGGCTGTTGTGCAACACTCACCTCATTCTTTTTCCTTTAGATACAAGACTTAGATGCTGAGAGTGGTGCCATCAAATGCTGTACAATTGGGTGATTTTGTTTTATGTACATTACCCATTCCCCTTTCTGTTTGTGACTTAAGAAATCATGTTTTCCCAGTGGTAGATGTGTGTTTCAGCAGACACGATGTTATGTGTACAAAGTCTACTGCTACATGCGCACACACACACACACACACACACACACACACACACACACACACACACACACACACCCCTGTTAAAATGCCAGGTTTTTGTGATATAAAAAAATTAGACCACAATTAATCATTTCAAAACTTTTCCCACCTTTAATGTGACCTATAATCTGTACAATTCAATTGAAAAAACAAACAAATCTTTTAGGGGAGAAAATATAAAAAATAAAAAACATACAATAAGCTGGTTGCATGTGTGCACATCTTTAAACTAATACTTTGACTTGGCAATATTTGCCCACTCTTCCTTGCAAACGTGCTCCAAATCTGTCAGATTGCAAGGGCATCTCTTGTGCACAGCCCTCTTCAGGTCACCCCGTAGATTTCTATTGGATTTAGGTCTGGGCTCTGGCTGAATCATTCTAAAACTTTAATTTTCTTATGGTGAAGCCATTGTTTTGTTGATTTGGATGTATGCTTGGGGACATTGTCATTTTGAAAGGTGAAATTCCTCTTCATCTTCAGCTTTCTAGCAGATGCCTGAAGGTCTTTGGCCAAAAGTGACTCGTATATGAAATTGTTCCTAATTCCCTCCACCTTGACTAAAGCCCCAGTTCCAGGTGAAGAAAAGCAACCCCAAAGCATGATCCTGCCACCACCATGCTTCACCGTGGGGATGGTATTCTTTTGGTGATGCGAAGTGTTGTTTTTGTGCCAAACTTACCTTTTAGAATTGTGTTCAGAAAGTTCAACTTTGGTCTCATCAGACCATAACACATTTCCCCACATGCTTTTGGGAGACTTGATGTATTGTTTTGCAAATTTTAGTCGGGCATGGATGTTTTTCTGTGCAAGAAAAGGCTTCTGTCTTGCAAACCTACCAAATAGCCCAGACATATGAAGAATATAGGAGATTGTTGTCAAATGTAGTACACAACCAGTACTTGCCAGAAATTCCTGCAGCTCCTTCAGTGTTGCTTAGGTCTCTTGGCAAGCCTCCCTGACCAGCTTTCATCTTGTCTTTTCATCAATTTTGGAAGGTTGTCCAGTTCTTTGCAACGTCACTGTTGTCCCATATTTTTCCACTTTTTGATGACGGTCCTCACTGCGTTTCATGGTATATCCAATGCTGTGGACATTTTTTGTACCCATTTCCTGACTGATACATTTCAGCAATGAGATCCCTTTGATGCTATGTAACCTCGCTGTGAACCACGGCTTTTACTGTAGCAGGCAACTGAATAAATGTCAGAAAAATCCTACTAGGACAGCTAAAGTTTAATTGGGACTAATCAGTCTCTTTTATTGATGACAGGTGTGTACCCAAGAAGACTGAATGCTGTAAATAAATCAAAAGGTGCTTCAACAAAGTATTAGTTTAAGGGTGTGCAACCAGCTTATTGTGCATTTTGTATTTTTTTATATTTTTCCTCCTAACAGATTTATTTGTTTTTCAATTGAATTGTACAGGTTATAGGTCACATTAAAGGTGGGAAAGTTTTGAAATGATTTATTGTGGTCTCATTTTTTTATATCACAAAAACCTTTCCTGATTTACGCCCTTACTGATAGAAATGTTTCTGCTTGTTTATGATTTCTAATTGGATTTTCAGAAGATTTCTAGGAAGTAGATATGTACACTTCTAATGTGATACAGATATATATATATATATATATATATATATATATATATATATATATATAGATATATTGCTTTGATCCTTCTTGACAATATAATGTTATGTAGAATGCTGTAGTGTCCCAGATTTCCCAAAGAGAAAGAGCCCTGTGGCCAGTCTATTGCCCTAGGGTAAGTGCTAAACACCAGCAGAGGTACCATCATTCATGGGGAGGGTCTGTTTTTCTCCTCAACCATATCTCTTCCCCTTGTGACATGTCCACTAATGCTCAAGGAGTGCACATGCAGCTAATCTCAGTGAAGGGCATGTCAGTTATTTCCTTGTGTGACATATCCTCAAAAAGATCCAGACATCCCTGTAAGCACCTCCATTTAAAATCCAACCTCTTGTAGGTATACTAAAAGTGAAACTGCATCTGGTACATGTTTGGAGAAGATGAGCAGACTTTGTTACTATTTTCTCCCTACAGCACTCCACCCACCTCCCTTGTTGGCTCTTTTAGTGTTCAGAACATTAATCAAGCTTGGAATGCTGACACCTTACAGACATCCGTTACAACCACAACACAACACACTAGTTCAACCCAAACAAAAAACATTCCAATTTTATATTTTAGATCACATACCAAAAGAAGAACTACAAGGATCATTAAATGACAGACTGGAAAATATGAATTAGAATGACAGATCAGACAAGAAGCATGTTAACTACCAAGACTTAACGCTAAGATTTCAATCAGCAGCATTCTCAATCTTAGGAGACTCCATCACCATGCTTATTATTGACAGTTGAACTCTCCTGTTTTAATTTGACTTTGGTGGAGATTTATACAATTATTTAGTATTAATATTTAATTATTAATTGGTTATTAGTTATTGTACTTCTGTGCAGAAAAACTTTTCTTTCATATTAGAAGCTTCCACCTGAGAGGGAGACCTGAAGAAGAGTGAGTGAAAGCACTGTAGACAACTATATTTATTAATTTTTTAACATACAGAGACATTTTTAAGTGTGGTTGGTTTCTTTGTTATTTAGATTCTCCTATGAATTAAAAAAAAATACTGTTATTTGACTGATAATCTGCTGTCCACAAGCAAGAACAACATTTAGTTCCTACATAAAATTAACCAATCACACATAATCCAAAATTACGAGGTCCTTACTGATGTTTGTTATAAGACCCATAGCAGACCAGCATTACAATATTTTATCCAGTCAGATTTTACTTCCGGATTTCCTGCATACAATTTGTTTATCCAATCACACAGACAATGGATAGTGTAGTATTTGTTGCAGACAAGTTAGCCTACATAATTGATTAGATGGTTAACACCTAATGGTACACATTTATGTCTCTATAAAACAACACTGAGATTGCCTTCCCTATCAGGGATTGATATCAGAGTATAGGAAAAGAGAAAGAAATAGGGGGGGGCCTTAAATGAAAGACCAGCACTAGTAGAGTTTTTAGTAGAATTTAGAACAGAAGATGCCATTAAAAAAAGAATAATTAGTAGAGCATATAAAATATTGCATGATAACTATAAGAATCAATCAGAGGAGGTTAGAAAAGATTGGGAAGAGAGATTGGATAAGCAATTCACAAAGAAACAATGGGAGGATATATGTATGTCTCCCGAATATGCAACAAAGTCTACAAGATTTAGGATTTTTGCTTGAAAGTGTTTACATAGATATTTCTATACCCCAAGTAGAGTCCAGAGAATTTTTCCTCAGGCAGACAGCAAATGTTGGAGGTGTAATGAGAAAGAAAGAGGTAATTTGGAGCATATTTTCTGGGACTGCAATGAATTCATAGACTTTAGGAATTCTCTGCAGTATAAACTGTTGGAGATGCTGGGTGGGCAGATTGGTCTGATGACGGACATGATTTTTCTGAGCTACAATGCAGAATCCGAATTGCCTAAGCATGCTAAGGCCTTGCTGTGTCTAATAATGGTGGCTGCCAAAAAAAAAGCAATTACAAGACAATGGAAATCAAAATGTAACCAACTATACTATTAGTAGTGAATATAGCAACAGAGATAAAACAATTGGAATTGAGATGTGTAGAAGACAGTAGGAGCAAAATACATAGGAAAAAATGGGAATTGTGGGAACAATACATAAAAGGGAGGAATGAGGTTTAAAAGGCAGCAGGAGTTAAATGAGCTATGTAATGTCTGACTGAAAAAGATTGGGTAGGTTATATGTGATGTTTAATGTTTGCAACTGGGAGTGTGTCTGTATGGTTTGTGATGTAAAATGCTTGCAGCTAGGATTCTGTTGGTGTGGTTTATTTTCATTTGTATAAATGTATGATTGCCTATGTAGTAAGTGGTGGTTTAATAAAGATGTTTCTTGTTTAAAAAAAAAAGGCAGGGACTGCATAATCTATGTAATCTTGCTTAGGTTATATGATATATAACAATATATGCAAAGTAAAATGTTTGTTATGTTAATTATAGTGACTAGTTTTATATGAATGTAAATTTGCCTATGTCACAAGTGATAATTCAATAAAGGTCTTTGAAAGAAAAAACACATGGACTCCTATTACTATATTCTCATAAGTACATTTATGTCTTACAGTGCACTATTTTTTTCAAAGTTCTCTCATTCAAGTTTTACTACTGAATTTCCTGTCTGCAAACACTCCATTCAATCATACAGAAGCTGGAAGCAAGATAACAACTGGAATATTAAAACCACCGATATTCTAGTATATATTCTAAGAGATACTTAACTTTTAACCAATCACAATTATATGTTTACATTTCTATAGAATTAAATGGAATATTTGTCTTTGTTTTTGAAATATGTATAAACACAAGTTTTATTTCTAGTTTCTTTACATAAGCACAGAGCTTATCTGCCCATTTATACAAGTTTCACCCAATAAAAATTTGTTGTTCTGCTACTAAGAAGTGAAGCTATTTTTAATCGCAACAAGATTTTTTTGTTTTGGTACAAAGAACGGGAAGCTGTTTTTATTCTCAAAAGTACTACTGTCTGGAGTTTAATTTACAAATATTTCTTACTACTACTGCTTGGTGTTTTAGCTTAGCCCAAATAGTTCAAAATGCTATTCTTTCATATTTTTTCAAGTTGTTTTGAGCTGAATAGTTGGACTCTGTCCACTATCTGATTGTTTAAGCTAACTTCATGATACTGATAGTGCTTCATCTCTAAACTTGGAATGTATGGATCATAGACAAGCCTTTATCTTTCATTAGCATGGAGTTGGATGATTAAGCAGTAAATTTTGAATTTCATAAATTTAGCATCTTATTACTAATCAAATTATTACTAAAATATAGTAACACTATATGCATCTAGGACTGCAGGTTGATTATTTCACCGGCTGTATGGTCCACTGAATGACAACCAATGTATTTGCAGCATATCAGTAAGGACATTGCATGTATGCATCTTTTAGCCTGGTAAATCTTGACAGGGAAGCAGCTCTCTAATCAAAAGGAAAACCCAAGGATTCAAGGTTTATGCTGACAAAACCAGAAAGCATAACTTTCATTATATGACAGTGTTGAATCTTTTTTTTTTTTTCAAATTGCCAGCTAATTCCAAGTCCAGGTTTAAGCATTCATAATGTGTGAGAGCAGCATCAACTGTCCTGCATTACTGCAGCAACAGCTGTCACTCAGTGGGCTGTACAGTCCACGAGATGACAGCTTACCTGCAGTCCTGGATCCATGTTATGTATAATTTATAGTCCCTGTCTTAAGAATAGCAACGGCAAAGGAACATGTTTTTTTCTTATTTGTTGAAGTTTTTGCAAAAGTACTGAAAGCATCACAGGATATTACCAACATATGCCTGTGCTCTGATTACATAGAGGCTAATATGATTTGGCTTCTATAATAATAGCATTGTTTAATCCTGAGTGTTTCAATGCTGAAAAGCCATACCTTTATACATACAGTCATACAAAATTAAATACATCCACTGATCGCATTGTTTACCGCTATAGTAAAAAGGCTAAGTGGTATATAGTTTAATTTTGTTTCATCTAACAATTATCTGTATAAAAGCTATATACAGGCATGAAGTAATTTATCCTTGTATGGCACTTTATTTTTCTGACTGTATGTTTGCACCCAGGTACTGTGATTTACAAAAAAACTGTTGAGTAATATGCATGCTATACATGTATTACTTGCTAGAGGAAATGAAATAATCTTGGGGGATTATGCAGTGATGAAATAAATTAATACATGCATGCCTACATACATACATTCGAATTTTAAGTCCCTAATGGAAAAAATTAAGATTAGTCCTGGGAGCACAGCTTGCCTGTTTAGTCATCTAACTGATAAATAAACACATTAAATAAAACAAAAAAGTTTTTATATTGAGTTTGCTTCAAAAATATTGATTTTTTTGTCCTTTGTCCGATGGGGGAATTCCAAATTTTGTTGTATATAGATAGCATGTTCTATGAAAGTTTCAGGCTTATTGAAAAACAATGCATAAGCAGAATTGACTCAAAACTTTTTAATTAATTTAATGCTACAACCTAATTGACTGTTCATCTCTGCATAACATTATTCAACAGTTCAGTGACCAGTGGCATATTATAGCCATATGTATCAGGGCATAAATTATTTCTATTCTACAAGGAGAATAATACAATACTCCCCCACCCCCATTCTAACACATTCTATAAAAACAATCTGCATTTTATAGCAAAATGAATCACTAAAGTTTCTGTGGTTTATTACAATGTAAAAGCAACACAAGTGTTGGATCAAGAGAGATTGATTTGTGAGTAATACATGCATCCATTTCAAATCAGCAATATGGAATGCATTATAATAATTAGTTGTTAGCAAAAAAAATCTTAAAGTTGTACTCATAATAGAAAGGGACTGTGTTTCAAAAACAAGGAGTACTATCAGATGCACGCAGATCATTTCAAGATAACTAATGCATGTGGTATTAGTGCCTTGTGATTTTGATTAAATGCAGTTTCACATTGAGCCACTAAATTCCAAAACAGACAGAAAGACAGATATGTTTCTAAACTAATATAGAAAGTGTAGAATAGAACATTTGTAGGAGGTTTATCAGAGCTAGTATGTGAAATAAGTGACAGCAAGATATTTAGCATGTACTTTAGCTCACCTTTATTTCAATACACAGGAGAATATTTTATACTTCTGAAAAATCTGCCCTGAATCATAGTTGTTACTGTATTATTCAAGATTTAGCCATACAATGTACTATAATAGTAAACAATATAACCATATAGAAAACCTTCAACACAAACAACATTACAGGACTGTTTAATAATTGAAGTGTTAAAGGCTGATGTTACTGTGCTTGTAATACATATGTCATAAGTTCTTAAGATGTAACATAGACTTGGTTTTTCATGTCTTATCTGGACAGTTCTATCTGACAGTTTATCCTTTGCCCATTTTATTAAGTGTAATTCAAATAACCCAAAGGGAGCATTCATAACGGTGGGCAATAGAGGTATCAAACTCCTGTTGCACTGCATGAAATTGCAGGAGATGGTGACTGATAAAAAATACACAGACTAATAGTAGATAATATTGGAGGTGAGCAGTTTGGATTCAGATCAAGATACAGCACAACTGAGCTAATGTTTGCCACTGCACTATGGAGCTGTAACTGATGTATTATCTGACACAGATATCCTCCAGAAGGGCCTCACAGAAACGGATAACTGGTGCCAGAGCCATGGCCTGAAGTTAAACGCCAAAAAATGCATAGTCATACCCTTCGGGAAAAACAAGGTTACCCCTAGCTACCATATAGGTGGCAATCTACTGAGCACAGAAAAAGTCATCAGGGATCTGGGGACCCAAGTTGACAGTAGCCTTTCGTTTGACACTCATGTTGCTAAAGTAGTTAGGAAAACCTTCTATATCACCCACCTGATCATGAAGGGATTCACATCTAGATCAAGGGAGGTCATCGTCCCCCTGTACTCATCACTCATTAGACCTATGATTGAGTACAATGCCCCATTCAGAATGTATCTGACCAGACACCTGATGCAGCTTGAAAGGCCCCAAAAGTTCCTCACCAAAAGGATAAAGGGTCTCAAAAATATGTCTTATGCTGCCCGACTGAAAGAACTCCAGCTCTATTCAGTCTCATACCGCTTGCTCAGAGGTGACCTTTGCCTGACATATAAGGCCATGTCAAACCCAGATTTGATGAATATGCTTCACCTCAAAAAATCTAGATCCCTCAGAACCACAAGGGCGGGAGACTTAAACCTTGACACGGTTATAAATAGAACGTGATGGAGGGACAGATTCATCACCCAGAGACTCCCTATGCTGTGGAACAAAATCCCGGTACATGTGAGGCAGAGCACCTCGCTGGCCTTGTTCAAGAGGAATCTTGACCAATGGATGGGAGATCGCAGATATACCCCAGGGATTACTTCAGTGTCACTGCTTGACAGAGGCACAGAAAAATGATAGGCATAGTTTTTATTCAAACTAAAGGGGTGGCGAAAGCCACATAACTATGGGCTAGGCTTATAAATGCCCTTGGGCAGATAGCCTAGTATGAACCTATGAACCTATGAACCTATTAACACCATAGACATAGCTGGAGGTGAGGACAGTGTCCAAGTATCATTGCTAGAATTGGAGATAGCATATTTATTTTATTTTACATTTGTTTACCGGGAAAGTCCGACTGAACACAGGTCTTTTTTCAGCGGAGGCCTGGGGAGAAAAGCTCCTCATTTACTAAACAAATACTAAAGCAGTTTGTTTGTGTCTTTCAGCTTTTCCTGGTTAGGGGTCACCACAGCGGAACTCCGGTCCACTAATGATTGGTAGTTGATTTTTACATGCTGAGTTACCAGCCCTGACGCACAACCTTCAATGAAGGTACGCCCATTCACGCATGTCTTCACGCAGAAGATGCTCTAGCTGAGAATCGAACCAGACAGCGTATTACTATAAGGTGACAACGCTACCACAGCACCAACACCGTGGATCAAACAAATATTAGGGCAGTACATAGTAAAAATCATAGAACAGTAGATGATAAAAAATCCCAGTAGCAAACAATTAATACAAAGAAATAAACCATTAATACAACAATAGCAGGTGGTACAAACACTATATAAGCAGACAGTGCTATATAGTGAGAGTGAAGACTACAGTTACATAAAGATGTATTAGTATATATGTAATTAGTATATCTTACATTGCATGAATAACAATTAGTTGTTGGATTTAATGAAATAGTATAGTAGAACATAGAACACTGGAGACATAGATGTGCTTGGATATAATACAGTGGCCAGTTCTGGTTTCAAGTCCTAGGGAGAACATACAAGTGTGGATTATAGTTACTGAGGAAGGGAATAGTGACTAGTAAGTAGGGTTGCAGGGAAAGAGCCAAGAATTTAAAAGGTGTGTTTTGAGAAGTTTTTTAAATTGTGGGATGGAGCAGTTGGTAGTAAGAGAGGTTGGGAGTTTATTCCATAATTTGGAAATGTAGTGTGAGAATAGTGATTCACCGGCTGTGTTGTTTGCTTTAGAGACCAATAGGAGGGATCTGTTGGAAGAGTGGAAATGTCTAGAGGATTTGTAAGATTGTAAGAGGTTATGAAGAGCAGGAGTTTTATCTGAGTGACGGAGGATTTTGTGAGTGAAGGTAAGTTGATTAAAGTGCATTAGTTGTGGAAGTTCCACCCAGTTTAGTTGTGTGAGTGATGTGCAGTGATGGGATCTATATGAGGCACCTGTTGCAAATCTGGCTATCTTATTGTAGCAAGATTCGTTTGTCAAGGTCTGTTATACAGAGGTTGGTTAGTACTGGGGAAGCATATAAGAGAGTAGAAAGGAGATGAGTTTGGGCAATAGTGGATTTGGTATTCTTGGTAAGGAATCTATTATTCCTATACAAGAGACTGAGTATCTTGTGGACTTTTTTAATGGTTTCAGCAATGTGTATATCAAATTTCAGATTGTTGTCTATTTCTACACCTAGCAGGTTTGTGTGGGTAGAGGGGGTAATGATGGTACTGTTTTTAGATATGACCCTAAAGGGTGGGGAGGGGGTATTGACTGGTGTGGTGGGGGGTTTGCCTGGATGAAAGAGAAGTTTTGTTTTGTTTGGGTTAAGGATGAGGTGGGAGTTGGTGAACCAATTTTCAGCCAATAGGAAGGATTCTTGGGTGTGTTTATGGAGAGTTTGAAGAGAGGAGGCTGAGCATATGAGGGATGAATCAGCATATTGGACTATAGTGGCATGGGGTGTGGAGGTATGGAGTTGAGTGGTAAAGACAGAGAAAAGTAGGGACTCCAGGACAGAACCTTGGGGAACTCCTATGCCAGCTGGAAGGAGGGGAGATAGATGTTGCTGCCAGAGGGTGGCTTGTTGATGACTTGTAATGGAATTTTGGAACCAGGAGATGGAAGAGGTAGAGAGGTTTAGCGAGGAGAGGATGTTGATTAGTTTTGGGTGGTTAACCATATTGAAGGCCTTGGACAGGTGTAGGAAAATAGCAGATATGTATAGTCCGTTATTTTGATGATGGTTAACTGTGTTGGTAAAGGACATCAGGGCTGTGGTAGTGCTGTGAGATTGGCAAAAGCCATGCTGTGTATCTGTGAGCAGTTTTAGTCTTTGAAGGTATTTTGTGAGTTGGGTGTGGATAACTCTTTCTAAAATTTTAGACAGGGGGAATAAGATAGCAATGGGGCAGTAGTTAGTTGACTCAGTGGTGCTACCTCCTTTGTGTAGGGATATGATGTAGGAAATTTTCCAAGTAGTGAGGACCGGGCTTTCAGTGATTTATGAGACTGGATACAGGGTAGGCAATTACTTCTGCTGCAATTTGAAGGAATTCTACAGGGAGGTTGTCAGCCTCTACGGAGGTTGGTTTGAGTTTTTTGAGTTATGTTTTGGTTGAGAACAGGTTGGTGGAGGTTTGGGTCTGGGTGGTATTTTGGTTTATGACAGGAGACAGGATATTATAGTAAGGCTGAGAGTTTGCAAGGACTTGGATTAACTCAGTAAAGTAGGTATTAAACTAGGTAGGTACATTTTCTGTTGATGGAGTGGGGGGTAGCTGATTTACCAGGGTGTAGTATGGTATTGACTGCAGCCCGGAATTTTTGAGGCTTGTTTTAGTGTTTTATTTGAATATTATGGTAATAATTGGTTTTATCCCTCTTCACTATTTTTTTTTTGGCTTTGTTATGCAATTCTAGGTAAGTTTGCTTTATTATGTGGGATTTATTTTTGTGAAATTGTGCCCAGGCCTTGCCCTGTGTCCTGAAAATAGATCTACATTCTTTATTAAGCCAGGCAGAGTGGTTAGATTTAATTCTAATTGTTCGTGGTGAAGTATGATGGTTGAGGATGTTTAAGGTGGGGCTAAAGGAATTAACTGCTTCATCGAGAGGTAGCTGTCTGAGAGTTTCCCAGCTGCAGCTTTTAAGGGAGGAAATAAAGTTATTGTAGTTGAAATTCCTTTTGTCTCTGATTTGATAGAAGGTGGTCTGGTGGGTTTGATGGGTTTTAATATGGATGAGAAAGGTTGGCTGATGATCACTTAGTTTGTCAGGGAGACAACCTGAGTGGGACATTAGGGTTGGATTGTTTACTAAGGTCCAGTCCGATATGGATTGTCTACCAGAGGCTTTATCTGTTCTGGTGGGAGATGTGATTAGTTGTGTAAACCCGTGTAGGTTAATATGTGATGTTGGGCTAGAGGAGGAGCATGTTAACCAATCTATGTTGAAATCACCTGCAAGGATTGTCTTTTGGGGAAGGGAGTTAGATACTCAGTGTAGTATGCATTCTAGTGTTGGAATATTGTTTCCTGGTGGAATGTATCCACAAAGGGTGTTTATACTTTTATTGGGGTTAATTTTAACTCTAGCAAGTATTATTTCTGACAAGGTATGACATATGACAAAGTCCCACTGATTTGGACAGGTCCTATGATGGTTCAAAGCCCTGAAATTAGCGCAGATAATGAACAAGGATCTAGTGATACAAGTACATAAAGTGTTTGGACTCACAGTGGGCTTCCTAGTTTGTCCATCAGTGTTAACATCTGAGCCAACTTCTGTTCATACTGGCGATAGGCTATATTTGCAAACAGGACAGAGGAGGTAGTTCAAAAAACCTGCTGTATGGAGATGATGTGGCACTACAAGCAGGCTCTAAACAGGAACTTCAAATTATAGAGGGTTGAAATGCAAAACTGATGGTCCATGGGATGAAATGGAGTACAGACAAGACATGGTCCTGGCAGCAAATGGGGTGTGGGGACAGAAGAAGCCAAAATTAATATAGAACCGGAAATGGTGAACAGGTTAACAGTTTCAAGTACCAGTAAGGTGTGGTTGAGGAGAAAGGAAGTGTAAATAAGGAAGTCAAAGATAGAATCAGGAGTGCCGTAGCCACCAGGCACAAAGTATCATGGCTAGTGTATGGCAGAATAATGCCAAAGAATGTGAAATGTAAGGTGTACAAAACAGTGGTTTGACCAGTCCTTCTCTATGGCACAAAAGCCTGGCCAGTGAAGGTAAATCAGCTAAGAGAGCCTGAAGTGGTAAAGAAGAAGTGCCCTGGATAGGTGATAGGATGCTCATTATGAGACAAATGCAAAAATGAAGATATCACAGCAGAAGCTAAAGTAGCAATAGTTGCACAGAAAGTCAGGGATAACAGGTTACAATGGTTTAGTCTGAATGTTAAGAAGATTTTGCAAAACTGAAAGAAAGCTAGAGGAGAAGAGAATGTTTGGCCAAGAGGTGGATGCTCCTTGCATCCTATTTCAATAACTGTTTTTACCTTTTAGTATCTGTAACTTGGGAATAAGGACAATTATCATATATTTCCCCAGGAGGAGGCTTAGGTCTCAGGCATCTGTAATTTTGGTTTGCACATGTATCTGAATGTTATGGTGTTACTGGGTCTATATTATGCGATCGATGAATCTCTTCTTCAAACACATAATAATTGACACATATACAGGGAACACTGTAAACCGCAAACAGCCACGTCTTCGAATGTTTTCCTCAGAAGAAAACCCAGTTAGCCATTATCGGGAATCATCCTTTTCTTCAATGTAGAGTGAGCTTGGGGTTGGTATACTTAGTTGGGGGAGGGGTGAGGGCAAAGCCCCTCACTTAATTAGTGTTTTAAAGTTTGTTTTTTTATTTTACGGCCACGTGAATTTTTTCCCAAGGAAAACATTTTAGGATGTGGCTGTTCGTGGTTTACAGCATTTGCTCTATATGTGTTGATTATTATGTGTTTGAAGAAGAGATTATTTGATCACATAATATAGACCCGGTGTTACTGCATCAGTTACAGATCCATAGTGTCTGTAAGTGATGCAGCAAGAGGGTTTGGCATATTGGTTAAGGTCATTGCCTCATAGGCACAGGATACAAGGTTTGATTCTAATCTAGGTTATTGGCTAGGCTTAATATAGCCACTCAGTGCAGTTATCCTAGCATTTACCTATAAACCAATGAAATCATATAAAGGGACAACTTTAGCTGCTGCAGCTGTATGTGTTAGTGGTGATCATGGTTACTGGCAGTACTTAGTAATATCGGGGCACTTTTATGTTATAACACATTCAATTTTAAGCATAAATAACAGAACAAAAAAGCACAACCATGTGTCAAATGTGTGGTTGTCTAACCACATGCATTGTTTCCATAGAATCACAGTGTACTGTGTTCTGACAGTAGGACACTGCAACCATTTTGCAACTGAATTCCTGCAAGAAGCTACGATACTCAGGCTGGTTGGATCTGCACTGTAACATGTATATTTTTTATGTTGTATATCTCATTTACGTTTCTACCATTTATCAACTCATTGACTGACAAGCGTTAACTTATGTTTTGTGCAATCCAGGTGCACAACTGCCTGTGAATCAGGAGATGTAATTTCCCAAGCATCATTCTGTACTGCATCCTTACATTTTGTGTACTATGTTGATCAGCTCGGCTCTAAGTAAACACTGAAACACAGCTGCCCATGTAAGGACAGAATGTGAGACCCTTAATTGTTTTTAAAAGGATTAGAGTTGCTTATAGAGAATAGTAGATTGATAACTTCAAACACGGATATGAACTAGCAGTAAACTAAAATGTACCATTATGCCATAAATTTTGCTCATGAGGTGTGGGTCTCATAAAAAATATGGTTTGTTTTGAGAAAATCTGCTTTATATGGAAGAGAATCACCATTGGCAGCTTCCGGTAGCACAGTATGAGTACTGCATTTTTAAAGGTCATGAAATAAAGTGGTATTCAAACAGAGCAGAGACTGAATTGTGCTACAGACCATATGGCAGGCCATTTACCACACCAAGACCTTCTTATAGCAAGCTACCTGTGTAGGTTGTTTCCACTGTATCTGAGCTGCCATGCACATATGTGCAGCCTGAAACAAAGTTTTGTGTAACACACTACCAAAATTTGGTTAGGAGTTGTTGAGTTGTAGCTATGAACAAAGTACGACAATGTGGTGTTAAATTATGCGCACTTTTAGCTTTTTAAGTTGGTTAAGTACTGTGGTAGGTGCCAATTGATGCAGGCATCGTTCATAAATATATTCTGTATAGCTGAAATCAGCACCATTTTTCTTGAGAATTCCAAGAATTACTTCAGCAATGATCCTTGCACAGTGTAGAAGATACTGTAACACTATTATGCTATGCACTCCAAAAACAGATAGAGGTTAATCCAAACAAAATATGCAGCCATATTCTCCTGGTTCATAACATTTAGGAATCACAAGTTGTTATGCCCTGTTCTCACTGACAGAAATACTGTTACACCTGAAGGAATTGGTTCAAAACCAACATATCATTTGGAAAATAAATAGAACAAATACCCCTTTCAGTTTTGCAGTCAGTTTTATGTGCTGCATGTGCTTGGTGAACTATTTCCTATAGGTTACTATTATTAACAAAAGATGTAAGCTTGTGTGCACACTACGATGCTCCATCTTTAATTTATTAACTCCATTACGTCTCACCATTTTTAAGAAGACTGTTACAAAACTGGTGACTGTTTTACCAATTCTGTATATAAATGGATAAAGCAGCAAAAATGGTTTGCCATATTTTCAACAAATGTTCAGAGAATAATTCTGAAAAATTAACCTATGACACCTACTGAGAATATAGCTTCAAAGAAAAAGGAGCAGATAAATCTTGAATTTTAATTTAAATATGTTATCATTTTTATGCTATAATATTTCAAAGGTTCAAAGGTTCATACTAGGCTATCTGCCCAAGGGCATTTATAAGCCTAGCCCATAGTTCCCTTTAGTTTGAATAAAACTATGCCTATTATTTTGCTGTGCCTCTGTCAAGCAGTGACACTGAAGTAATCCCTGGGGTATATCTGCGATCTCCCATCCATTGGTCAAGATTCCTCTTGAACAAGGCCAGCGAGGTGCTCTGCCTCACATGTTTGTTCCACAGCATAGAGTCTCTGGGTGATGAATCTGTCCCTCCAGCACGTTCTATTAATAACCGTGTCAAGGTTTAAGTCTCCCCCTTGTGGTTCTGAGGGATCTAGATTTTTGAGGTGAAGCATATTCATCAAATCAGGGTTTGACATGGCCTTATATGTCAGGCACAGGTCACCTCTGAGCAAGCGGTATGAGACTGAATAGAGCTGGAGTTCTTTCAGTCGGGCAGCATAAGACATATTTTTGAGACCCTTTATCCTTTTGGTGAGGAACTTTTGGGGCCTTTCCAGCTGCTGCAGGTGTCGGGTCAGATACATTCCGAATGGGGCATTGTACTCAATCATAGGTCTAATGAGTGATGAGTACAGGGGGACGATGACCTCCCTTGATCTAGATGTGAATCCCTTCATGATCAGGTGGGCAATGTAGAAGGTTTTCCTAACTACTTTAGCAACATGAGTGTCAAACGAAAGGCTACTGTCAACCTGGGTCCCCAGATCCCCAATGACTTCTTCTGTGCTCAGTGGATTGCCACTTATATGGTAGCTAGGGGTAACCTTGTTTTTCCCGAAGGGTATGACTATGCATTTCTTGGCATTTAACTTTAGGCCATGGCTCTGGCACCAGTTATCCGTTTCTGTGAGGCCCTTCTGAAGGATATCTGTGTCAGATGTGTTTTCGACTATGGCGCCCAGTTTGCAGTCATCTGCAAACTTTGTCAGCCATAACCCTCCTTTGCTTGTACTTCAGAAAAGTAGATGCCGAACAAGAGTGGACCCAGGACTGAGCCCTGAGGGACACCACTTGTGACAGGCTTTGAGTCTGACATGGCTCCAGCAACTCTGACCCTGTGGGTTCTGTCACTTAGCCAGTTTGCAACCCATCTTGTGATGTATGGGTTTACATTCAAGCTGATGAGTTTTTCGATGATACCTGAGTGGGGTATTGTGTCGAAGGCCTTTGCCAGGTCAAGGTAGGCTGTATGGACTGCCTTTCCCTCATCAATGACCTTGGTGACTGTCTCGAAAAAGTCAACCAAGTTTAAAAGGCATGATCTGCCTTTGACAAAGCCAAACTGGGTTGGATCCAAAGTCTGCAAGTTCCCTATGTCTTTATTTATGAGTTCCATTATGATCCTCTCCATGGCTTTGCAGATAAGGCTTGTCAAGCTAATGGGACGGTAATTTCCAGGGTCGGTGGAGGCACCGCCCTTGTGAAGTGGGACCACAGTCACCGTCGCCACTCCTTATCCTGGGGTGAGGCTAAGATTAAACAGCTGTCCTAACTGCGGGCTTAATTCCTCATTGAGTTCATGGAGCACACAGCCGGGGACACCATCCGGTCCCATGGATGCTGTGTTTTTTGCTTTGGAGAGAGCAGTTCTCACCTGGGCATTGGAGATGTTTGGGGACTACAATCCTCTGGTATAGATATCTCTCCTTTTGGGAGTTTGCACTGAACCTGTCAGCCAGTATGTTGGCAATGTGTGTAGGTTCAGTAATCTTCACATCATTTTGAACTAATTCTGAGCATATCTGGGAGTTTCCTCCTAGGTTTCTAACATAGCTAAAGAAGGCCTTATGATTGTCTTTTGAGTCCTTGGTGATTTTTCTCTCAAAATTTGCCTTGGATGATTTTATGAGAGCTCTTAGTTTTTTATTTATAATGATCAAAGGTGTCTTACCTTTCCAGGATTTTGCTCTATCTTGTAGTAGCTTCCTCCTTTTGTTGTAGAGCTTGTTTATGGCTGGGGTCCACCAGACTGGACGCTTGCCTTTGGTACAAAGAGTCTTAGTTTTGTTTGGGATTGCCTGATCCATGCAGTCCTGTAGGTGCTGGTAGAAGGCATTTGTAAGTGATTCAGCGGTTTGAGTAATGTTTACCACTGGCTCAGGGGCCTTAAAGGAGACCACACTAGTTTTTAGAAGTGTGAAGTCGGCTTTTGAGAAGTTTTTCACTGTGGTCTTTTTTATTTCAGGTGGGGGCAGGATGAGGACCTCCAGCGAGATTAGTTTATGATCTGATCTCACCAGTGAGGGGTATACTTCCGGTGTTGAACATTGTGATCCCATGTTCGTGATGATGAGATCAAGTATGTTTTCTCCTCTTGTGGGGATGGTGACTAGTTGTTCCATGGCATTTGAGTTTATGAACTCCAGGAACCTTTGGGCTAGAGTGTTTGGGCTTGAGTAGTGTTCCCAGTCTATATTAGATAAAAAGTATAACTTTCATATATAAAATGTATATTCTATTTTAGATCTAAAAATCACAGCAGCACTGTCCTTTAATGTATTTGATATATTTTGTATTTGTTAGCAAGATGACAACAGAGAGCTAAATTTTTTTTAAATTGAATGTTTTGTAAATGATGCAGTTTCTAATTTCTAATGGCTATTTTGACCTGAATTTAGCCATATTTACAAATTTTAATATATCTATAATGATTCAAGATAGTTTTATAATGTTGTGAGAAAATGATTCTATGACACTCAGGCTTATGTACATTCAATTGCAAATGCTGACAGCTTTAACGGCTAGGAAAGAAGTCAGTCCTAAATATATGTGCTTGCCTAAACAAGTGAAATATTTACTTTACTTATGAGATTTAAAAAGATAAAACATATTTTTCTGAAGAATAAATATTACTTAAGGTTTTTCTTAATAAGAGTTCCCTAACGATATTATTTAGGTATACAAGCTAAAACTGAAGAAATTGTTCTTTTGTTTATTGTGATGTGAATATCAAAACCAAAAAAAAGCAGAACCATGTGACTGTTTAACCTGCCAGTGTGATATACCAACATAGGACATTGTCACTGAAACCATTTTAAAAATTCATAGCATAATTCTAAGAAAAAATATACTGAAACTCTCAGCCACAGAATGAAAATGATGATTTCAGGCACAAAAATGTGCAACTTCATATTTATATAATGCATGCCACTGGGCATAAATCATTTTATTTATATATTTATTTATTTTGATGGGCAAACATAAATCAATTGGAAAAACTTTCTTATTCAAGAAGAATGTTTTTTTTTACTACTTAGATAATCACAATTTAACTTGTATATATCCTGGTTGTGTGTTATGTTCCTACTCTAAGAAGAAGCCACTGATTATTACTGAGTCATTCTCATGCAGAACACATCTGAAAATGCCACTCTTTCCAAAAAGGTTTAAATCTAGCTCCGTGCTGAATTTGGCCATACCACATCCTTAATATCATCAGACAGAGTTTTAGTTATGGTATACTTCCAGTTACAAAACTGTGCCCTTTGTTGAGAATTATAAATCTTGCACAATGATAGGTTCATAGGCAAATACTTGTCTAGCTGCCCTTGTAGGCCCTATTATGCCTCGTAAATGTCCCTTTATATGCTTGAATTAACTTATTCCATTTGTTTATAGACAGGCTTTACTCATGTCATGGTTGATAACTACATATTACCCCTAGTGAGAATAACTGGCATGATACCATGGATAATTTGAGGCTACCTGTGCATGGGCTAAAGCATCTGTCCATTAGTAGTACAGAGAGCAATCCTCAGGTAAATTTTCTGTTTCCTATCCATAGATCCATGTTGCGCTCAAATATAGACAGGGATGAAATTTGTTTTATGTGGATAGGGAGTCTGATTCAGAGCAGCGGTAACCTCTGTGAGATATACCTGTCCCTCCAAACCATTCTGTTGATGTTACAGAAGAAGTTTAGATCCATAGACTGTGTATTTCCTATGCTATTTGACTTGCTGATGTACAGTAAATCCATCAGTATTGGGTCATATGATGCCTTGTATGCCAGACACAGGTCACCTCATAGCAGCCTGTAGGATACTGCATATAATGACAGGGCTGTAAGTCGGCCCATGTAGAACATGTTGTTTAGGTCTTGCATCCTCTTAGTAAAGTATGTCTGTGGGCATTGCAGTTGTTGCATGTGTATGAGGACTGAGTAAAGGGGGACAATGATATCCTTCGATTCAGACACAATTCTTTTGTTTATAAGCTGTGCAATTTAGAGGGACATTCTTACAACCACAGATGCATGCTGGTCAAAAATTAGGTCACTGTCCACATCAATTCTCAAATTCCAAACAATTGGGTCAACTCTTAGGGGTATATTGTTAATGTGGTAGTTCCCTGGGATAGATAACTTCTGAAAGAATACAATAATGCATTTTTGGCATTTAGTTCCAGTCCATGATTTTGGCACCAGTCATTTATTTGGGACAGAGCTTCCTGTAGGGCAGCTAAGTCATTTGGGGAATCAATGACTGCTCCTAGCTTTCAGTCATATGCAAACTTAGTTAGTCAGAGCCTTTTGGAATTGGCTTTTTCTTCAGAACTGTAGATGCCAAACAAGAGCCATCCCAGACAGAAATCTTGGGGCTTGATGGATGACTGGTCACTTTCTGGAGGTAACATCCCCTATTTTGATTTCCTGCATCCTATCTATAAGCCATGGGTGACAGGGGATTATTTCCATTTTATTTAGATTTTCTACTATACCTAAGTGGAGAATTGTGTCAAACGCTTTGGCCAGGTCAATATCACCGTATTAATTTATCCTGGACATGTGCTGGATTCCTGACACTGAAATGATATCTTTTGTCCTCCCATAATTAAAAAAGACTATAATATAATTTGCCAAAATGTCATCACCAAGCATCTGTAAAATATAGTAATCAACACCAATATGAAATGGGCATGTGTCAATTACACTTAGAAAATTCTTGCTCAAGCTTTTAAAGTTATACTTAGATTTGTTTATTTATTTATTTTATTTTACATTTGTTTACTGGGAAAGTCCGATTGGAAACAGGTCCATTTTCAGTGGAGGCCCAGGGAGAAAAGCTCCGGATAAAATACATAAATTAAACAGTAAGAAATCAACAACAATTAGACTGCAGATATCAAGTTAGAACACAGTAAATGCCCTAAGTTACACATAGTAAACAAAATGAGAATGTTAGCACATAGTTTCCCATAGTACATAGTAAAAGTAATATACATTTCTTACAACAGTGTTGATGCTACTACTATAGAAATCACACTTAGAAGAGTAATCATTCAACACAGTATTATAGATGGGATGCATAGAAATGCTACATTCATTGTGGTGGTGTGGAGTGCTGAAGCTAGTCAGGAGCATTAGTAGGTAAAAGGGGTGAAACAGCATAACTACAGAGATGTTATGGCTAATCAAGTTGTTAGTAAGTAGTAGGGGGTGAAGCAGCAATACTGAGTACTAATCACTATGTAAAAGTAAAACCAAATTGATTAGTGAATATAATATTGAGAGGGGCAAAATAAAAGCAAGAATTCTGCATCAGTACAAGGGTAGAATAAAATCTAGAATTGTGGATCAAAAACAAGACTACAGGTGGGTTAGTTCTGTAGAAAGAGATGGCTATTGTAAGACATAGTGCATTATGATGAAGAATAAGTTGTTAAGTAGGGGTTTATTCTGGGGAGTCACAGGAGCATAGCCAGCTATTCATACAGTGTGCTTTGAATAGCTTTTTAAATTGTGTGGTGGAGATAATGGAAGTCATGTGACTAGGTAGGGTATTCCAAGCTTTAGCATTAGAGTAACGGAAGAAAGATTTCCCAGTGTCATTATTATGTTTGATGACATCTAGGTGGTTTTGGATACTAGATATTTCTTAAGGTTCGTGTTATAGAATAAGGTATAATTAGACTCTGGAGTGCTGGAGTTTTAGCTGGGTAATAGTATAGTTTGTGTGCCAATGGCGATTGATTGAGTTTCAGTAGTTGAGGCATCTCAAGCCAGTTTAGTTGTTTGAGAGCTACACAGTGATGAGTCCTATAAGGGGTCTCAGTAGCAAATCGAGAAATCTTGTTATAACAGGATTCTAATTCATTTAGGTCGGCTTTGCGGAGGTTAGTTAGTACTGGGGATGCGTAGAGAGGGTAGACAACAGATGTGTACTAAGGATGCTGGTAAGAGAGAAGATAGTTGGTTCTGCCATTTTACTGCTTGTTGTTAGTGCATAGATAGTGGTGTATGTGGGGTTTAGTGTAGGGTTAGAAGTAGGGTTTTGGTTGGTGTATGTTTGTGGTTTATTTATTTTGTTTGGGTGGTTAGTGAGAAATTGCTTGTTCTGATAGAGGATACCACGTTTTTGTGAACCTTCTTGATAGTTTGGGCTATATGAATGTCAAATCTTAGGATGCTGTCTATTTCTACACCTAAAAGTTTGGTGTGGGAGGCGGGGTGATCATGGTTTTGTTATTGGACATGATGGTAAAGTTGTCACATTGGGGAGGGGATCTGCAAGGGCTGAAAAGAAGAAGTTTTGTTTTATTTGGATTTAGGACAAGCTGGGAGAAAGTGAACTAGGTCTCAGCTAATGAGAAGCAGTTTTGGGTTAGGGAGTGAAGGTCATCTAATGTGTGGGCTGCACATATGAAGGTGGTGTCATCAGCATATTGTACCACTGAGACATTGGGTGTGGAGGATGAGAGCTGATTGGTAAATAGAGAGAAGTGTAATGGGCCAAGTATGGAGCCTTGTGGGACTCCTAAGGATGCTGGTAAGAGAGACGATAGTTGGTTCTGCCATTTTACTGCTTGTTGGGGTCCTGATAGGTAGCTTGGAAACCATGAGATAGAGGGGGAGCTGATGTTTAAGTTGGATAGTCTATTAAGGAGTCTCTTATGGTTGACCATATCGAAAGCTTTGGACAGATCTAAAAAAATTGCAGAGACTAGTTGTCCCCTGTTTCTGTGGTTGTTAACTGTATTTGAAAAGGACATTAGAGCAGTGATGGTGATGTGGAAGGGTCTAAAGCCATGCTGATGTTTAGATAGCAGATTGTTTTTTAAAGAGTAGTCCATTAGCTGAGTGTGAATGACTCTTTCTAGTATTTTGATAAGGGTGATAGAATAGCAAATTAATTTAATACTACAATTTCACTGTCTGAGATTTTAATGAGATCCATAATGAATATTACCCAAATTCACCATCATCATCTATGCAGAGGATTTTGGTCATGGCATGTTTTCAGTGACAAAAAATTATATTTCATGAAGATATATATATATATATATATATATATATATATATATATATATATATATATATATATATATATATATATATATATATATATATATAAAATGTGTGTGTGTGTGTGTTAGTATGGTTGTCCTTTCAGTTAGAACCACTGTGATTTAAATTTTAGACCATTTTGCAGCTGGAGACTCTGTTATATTTTTATGTACGCATCAACTCTGACACCTGCACTGTTACTTCCCACGTAGAATCTATTAGGCAGTTCACTACCAGTTCTCATTTTTGATGGCTCTTGATTAACTTAGCTGGTATAATAATAATTTCCTGCATTTAATAACTGTACCAAGACAAGGCCATTTAATGTTTCTTCTGCCTGCCTGTTTCCAGTAGTGTGCACTACATGAGCCATTTCAAATAGCTAACGTTGTGTTTTTTTTTTTTTTTTTTTTTTTTTTTAATATCTTGCTATTTTTAACACTGTCTTCTCGCCACCATAAATTAAGGCACTTGTCTCAGTACCCTAAAATTAGGCATTGTCCCATCCTGGACCGGGTCTACTTTATTCTATTACGTCGAATGCGAGTTCATCGACATGTAATCAGCGAACCGCGAATCCAGTGAATGCACAAAACCGCGAAATTCGAAATGTCGATATGTTTTGGTTGGACTGTCTAAGCTACAGATCCGTAAGGTAAGTGTGCCATAGTTACGGACATTAGGGTTAGGATTAGGGTGCGGGTTAAAGTAAGTGCATAGATAGGTAATGTAAGATGGATAATGTTTTTAATGTTTAGTGTAGGGTTTGAGGTAGGGGTTTGGTTAGTGTATGTGTGTGGTTTATTTATTTTGTTTGGGTATAGCTCCGTAGGGTAAGTGTGCGGCAGTTACGGACCTTAGGGTTAGGGAGGGGTTAAGGATAGTGCATAGATAGTGGTGTATGTGGGGTTTAGTGTAGGGTTAGAAGTAGGGTTTTGGTTGGTGTATGTTTGTGGTTTATTTATTTTGTTTGGGTGGGTAGTATGTTTCAGGCGGTGGGGTTGGCCAAGTATGACAATTTGGTATTTTGAGTTTTGTGGTTTTGTGCATTCGATTATTTCACAGTTCGGTGTATATGTGTCGATGGAGTGGTGTTCGACATAACACGTTTTTGTTAAAATAAAGTAGACCCCCTGGACCAGGCATTAGGTTTACCTTCCTGCCTTGCTCAATTTATATGCTATGTACGTGTTAAGCTAATGTGCAACTGATAACAGTGAAATAATCTTTATCTAAAATCAATATGCAACATCTAGCAGCAAGTAACTTACGTCAGAGCACTGCATTCAACGTTTAACATTGAACTGACTATTGGACTCTGATCTCAAAGAAGGA
The DNA here is from genome assembly GCF_019279795.1 of Protopterus annectens. Classification (NCBI taxonomy): domain Eukaryota; kingdom Metazoa; phylum Chordata; order Ceratodontiformes; family Protopteridae; genus Protopterus; species Protopterus annectens. Next base: position 1,942,637,186 of record NC_056729.1, on the reverse strand, counting down.
TGTATTTATGTTGTTTCACTGTTGTATCAGTATGGTATTTGTATAAACTTACCTCACAGCATTTACTGGTTGTACCTAAGCAGTATGTCCTGCTTTGAAAGCAGTATATCGCTTCTCACCATTTATTACTTATAGCAGTATATCACTCCTCACCTTTTTTCAGTTATATCCCATGTAACTTTGCAACTTGTGCATGATAATACTTTTCTCATCTCTGATGAGTGTCCTTTTCGGATTTCTTTTTGCTTTCACACTTGCAAACCTACTTTCCTACCACAAGTCCTATTCTTGTCGAAACTTTCTTCTACTTAAGTCCAACTACATTTTATAGTAGCTGTTACCATGAAGCTGTAGTTTGCATTAGCCTCTTCTGTACTCAGACTTCTATTACAAACAGTTATGAGGCAGCTTGGCAAATACCTAATGTTCATCAGGAATCTATTACTCTTACAAAATACTAACCACACGAGTGAGAGATATTAATATCTATTCAAGCTGAAGGCAAATCTTTAACCACCTACTTGCATCAGTAGGCAGCATTCCAACACCCTACATCACTCCTACTTCTAAACCACTAATCATAAAGTAGCGGAAAACTAGCCAGCAGCTCCCAACATGCACCTTGTTAACAAATGGCAGTCAGTCATGGTTGTTCCATTGAACTCACACCTGCATTCACCTCATCCATATCTAACATGAATTGACACCGCTGTAACCTTATACCTGTAAGGGGCTTTTAAGTTTCCAGATATCCATGGAAATGTCTTAGTTATTTATTAACAACTTCATAAGCAGGGGTACTGAGTCTGTACTCAAAAAAAAACTGGGCAAGGTTGGAGTAATGGAGTAACTGTGAGTTGCATCTCTCTGGTACTGGATATATGATGTCATAGAGACCATTAGATCCCTTCACCCCCCCCCCCAAATATTACTAAAATGTCATTCTTTCTCAGATAAATAACAGCCTATGTGGCACTTATCAAAGCCAATTATTCTTATTATTGTTTACTATAGCCTGCCCTCCATGCCATCTACAGAGTAGGAAATATACTTAAACTAGATGGAAAATGTAACTCTTAAATGAAACATTATTCAAGGATAACGTTCTTTACCCATCTACCAAATGGAAATCTATGCAACCAGTAATAAACATGAATGGAATTTCATAAATTTTGTTAGAACTAACTCCTTTGACAACCCCACCCCCATAGATACATACCTGTTTGACCTTGTCCTTATGAACATTTCCCTCAAACTCATGAGGCCTACAGGTGAGCAGTGTTGTCACCATTATGATGACCTGAAAAGGAGAAAGAGATGAACCTTGGACACCTAGGTCCAAGAAACTAGAGCTGGGATTGCCCCACAAATATGTAAGTATGTTTTCCTCTATTTTACCAATATGCAAGCTGAATGTCCGCAAAACTGAAATACATAATGGTGTGCTTCTCTCCCAACAGCTGCAGCTGAGGGACCTTGCAATGTTGAGTCCCATTCTGGGTGCCTGGCCAGATTGTACCGTGAGTGTAGTATGTACGGATTCATTATGCTAACTGCAGTGCAATAAGAAAGAAAGAGTAAAGCATTTACTGCAATAAATTATGCACCATAAAAGCTGTAGTGCAATAAATGGGTAAGTAGAACTGTAGTTCAATAAATGGACAAGTAGAGCTGTAGTGCAATATATGGACAATAACAACTGAATTGCAATAAAAATAAACAATGCCAATAAGAGTAAGCAAAATGGTGTACAGCAGGATTGTGCTGTCATAACCATTGCAGTAGAGCTGTATGCATTACTTGTCTATGCTAAGTTTACTGCAGTCAAGTGTAACACTGTAATTGCTGTAGAATGCAAAAGTAATGGCCTGCAAAACTGTATTGTCTAACTCATAGTACAACCCAAGGCTGTCTCCAGGCCAATATTGGTTACATAAGGCTCTGTTCCTCCTACTTCAGGTAATAAATGTATATGGCTGAGGTAGCCCAGCCTATGGCAGATATTGTGTGGACTTCACAGACATTTATCAGCAATACCAATAAAGTGTTAGGCAGCATTGTTGATTTCTACAGAAATCTGTTTTAATTAATGCAGTATGGCTGTATTCCATGGATGTGTGTTCTACTGTTACTGCATTCAATTATACCACTGTAATAGTTCTGGAATGCAAAACAAATTCATCACATAATGCTGTCTTTTTCTCCCACTCCAGGAACAAATGGTATATGGGTGAGGTAGCCCATGTTATGAGCAGATATGACTGTGATTACATTTCACATACAGTTATTAGCAATACCAATAAAGTGTTAAGCAGCATACTTGATTCCTAAAGAGATTTGTCTCAATAAATGCAGTATGGCTGTATGCCATGCATGTGTGTTCTACTATCACTGCAGTCAAGTATAGCATTGTAATAGTTCTAGAATGAAAATGAATAGTCACATAATGGTCTCTTTCTCCCACTCCAGGAACAAATAGTGTATGGTATATGTTTGAGGTGGCCCATGTTATGAACAGATATGACTGTGCTAACATTTCACAGACAGCTATCAGCAATAACAATAAAGTTAAATACTTTTGCAGATGTCACCTGCAGTCACAGCTATTGGGTTCTATTCCCATGCCTGCCAACTAAGGCATGATAGATGTCTAGAATATGTACTGTACACAAACATGCTGCTCAATGCCAGAAGTCTAAACCTCAAGATGCACGCACTCGAGGCTCTCCTCAGTATGGAGAATATCGATATCTGTGCAGTGACAGAGACCTGGTTCAAGGCCCCAGAGAGCACCCCAGCACTACCAGGTTATACTTCATACCATGCTTTTCGGCCCCAAAACTCGGACCGAACCACAAAAGGAGGGGGAGTATCCATATTCATCAAAGATACCCATACCTCCAGGTTAGTGGCACTATACGAAGCATCGGAGGCCATCCATGTACAGTTAACAGTGGGCAAAACTGCCTTTCAGTTTGTAGCCTGCTACAGACCGCCCTCCCAAACTCAGGAACCCCATTCGCCTTCCTGAGAACACTGGAGAATATGAAGGTCTCTCCAAACACAATAATATTGGGTGACTTCAACTACCCAAACATCAACTGGGAAAACTACTCAAACCCCAACACCCTTGCCCAATGGTTCCTAGAATTTATAAACTCAAATGCTATGGAACAACTGGTCACCACTCCCACAAGAGGGGATAACATATTGGACCTGGTCATCACCAACATGGGGACTCTATGTTCCACACCAGAGGTATATCCCTCATTGGTAAGATCAGACCATGAATTAATCTCACTGGACATCCATATCCTATCCCCACTCCCAGCCAAGGAAATCACGGTGAAAAATTTCTCAAAAGCAAATTTCACACTTCTGAAAACCGAGGTGGAATCCTTCAAAGACCAGTGGAAAATACTGCCCAAACAGCAGAATCCTTTACAAATGCATTCTATGGACATCTACAGGAATGCATGGATCGTGCTATCCCAAATAAAACCAAGACTCACTCCTCCAAAGGCAGGAGACCAGTCTGGTGGACCCCGGCCATAAATAAGCTATACAACAGAAGGAGGAAGCTACTACATGATAGAGCAAAATCCCTAAAAGGGAAGGCATCTCTGATCAGTACTAGCAAGAAACTACAAACCCTCATAAAATTATCTAAGGCCAGCTTCAAAAGAAAAATTGCACAAGACACTAAAGATAATCACAAGGCCTTCTTTAGTTATGTCAGGAATCTGGGGGGCAACTCCCAGGTATGCTCTGAGTTAGTACAAAATGACAAAAAATACACTGATCCCACAAACTTTGCCAACATCCTGGCAGAAAGGTTCAGTGCAAACTGTTCCCCTCCTTGCCCCCCAAAAGACCAAATATCTATCTCAACAGAATGTAGCCTCCCTGACATCACAAATGCACAGGTGAGAGCTGCCCTCTCCAAAGAAAAAAACACAGCATCAATGGGACCAGACGGTGTCCCGGTCTGCGTCTTACATGAGCTCCAAGAAGAACTAAACCCTCACATAAAGTCACTGTTCAATCTCAGCCTTACTACAGGATATGTACCCAAGGAATGGCGTACAGCAACAGTGGTCCCGCTCCACAAAGGTGGTGCCACAACGGACCCAGGAAACTATCGCCCTATAAGCCTGACTAGTTTGGTCTGAAAAGCTATGGAGCGTATCATCATGGAACTCATAAACAAGGACATTGGTAACCTCCAGACACAGGATCCCACCGAATTCGGCTTTGTTAAGGACAGATCTTGCCTCTTGAACCTGGTTGACTTCTTTGAAACAGTTACCTAGGCCAAAGATGAAGGGAAGGTAGTCCACACAGCCTACCTGGACCTTGCAACATAAATAAGCTCACCAGCTTAAATATCATCCCCTATGTCACAAGATGGGTTGCAAACTGGCTCAGGGATAGAACCCACATGGTCAGTATTACAGGTGCCATGTCAGACTCCAAACCAGTTACAAGTGGTGTCCCACAAGGCTCAGTCCTGGGACCTCTCTTGTTTGGTATATACTTGTCTGAGATACAGGCTAATATGGGAGGACTATGGCTGACCAAGTTCTCAAATGACTGCAAGCTGGGTGACATAATCGACTCCCCAGCTGACACAAGAATCCTCCAAAAGGGTCTCACAGAGACAGATAACTGGTGCCAGAGCCATGGCCTTAAGCTAAATGCCAAAATGTGCATAGTCATCCCCTTCAGGAAAAACAAAGTGCCCACAAATTACCACATAGGTGGTAATCCATTAAGTACGGAAGAAGTAATTAGGGATTTGGGGACCCAAGTAGATAGAAACCTCTCTTTTGACAATCACATTGCCAGAGTGGTTAGAAAGGCCTTCTATATAGCCCACCTTATCACGAAAGGGTTCACATCTAGAACAAGAGAGGTCATTGTGCCCCTCTACTCATCACTCATCAGGCCCATAATTGAATACAATGCCCCATTTGGGGTGTACCTTACCCGACACCTGCAGCAACTGGAGAGGCCCCAAAAGTACCTCACCAAGAGGATCACGGGACTCAAACAGATGCCCTATGCAGTTTGACTAAAGAAACTCCAGCTCTACTCAGTTGCTTACCGCCTACTCAGAGGTGATCTATGCCTGACGTATAAAGCCATGTCCAACCCAGAATTAATGGACATGCTCCACCTCATGAAATCCAAATCCCTTAGAGCTACATGCTCCAGAGACTTAAACCTCAGCACAGAAATAAATAGGATATGCTGGAGGGACAGATTCATATCACAGAGGCTGCCCTCACTCTGGAACAGAATCCCAGTTCATGTTAGGCAGAGCCCCTCACTGACCCAATTTAAGAGAAATCTTGACGAGTGGATGGGAGATCATAAGTTCACCCCTGGGATCTCTTCTGTGTCCCTGCTAGACAGGGGCACAGTAAACTAACCTTAAAAGGGCTATCTTCTGTGACCTACTCTACAGAGGCACAGTAAACTGATTTAAAAGGGTGGCAAAAGCCAAGCACACTCTGGCTAGGCTTGTAAATGCCCCAGGGCAGATAGCCTAGTATAAACCTATGAACCTATGAACATGCCTCTCAAGTGTCACAATTTCACATAATGTAATTAAAACTACCTAATCCTTCTGTCACAGGATTACATGGAATGCAATGTGTTACCAAATCTGCTTACACAACACCTTGGTAGTTTATTTATTTTACATTTGTTAATCGAGAAAGTCCAACTTGGAATGTAGCCAATTTGCAGCAGAGGCCTGGGGAGAAATGCTCCAGATGCATGTCTTTGAACGTGTGAGGAAACCCACATGAATGCATGGAGGATATGCAAATTCCACACAGAAGGCACTCCAGCTGAGAATCAAACCGGAGAGCCTCTTGCTGTGAGGCGACAAGGCTACTGCTGCACCACCGCACAGTATATAGTTATAGAAGTCCCCATTATGTGAAAGTGTTGTGTGTAGTAGTGTACATGCATTTGTTACTGCTTGGCCCATACTGATCCATTCTAACAGCTTGAGAGGTATATACGTGCTACATCAGCTATAGGAGAAATGTAGTCAGTGTACTGAGAACTGACACTACACGCCTGAGGAGTATTTAGTATCAGTGTTTTGAGGGATATGATCTGCATTGTCAGTAATGGATTGTTTCTCTCTCTGTCTCTCTCTCTCTCTCTCTCTCCCTCCCTCTCCACCACTTATCTTCATTTATTTATTATTGTTGTTTATTATTATGATTTAATATTAACATATGTTGTTAAACTAATTATATTTTTGCAAAATGTGACATAATATTGTTATGTGTTATTATGCTTCACTATCAACATACTTTGTTAAACTAACTATTTTGCTGCCCTTATGGTTTACTTCTTAGTGGTTTACTGTTACAATACTGACTGTTATGTTATTTAGTGTTGTGTTACACATACTATACATTAATATGTTTTTGTATGAATTAAAATGACGTTCAATTCTGTTAATACTAACAATGGTTTGGTTACTGCTAACGATTACTTATGGCTATACCACATTCACCACAACACATCAAGGTAGGCTGGTTCTGGCTGATCCTCATACCTTGCTTCAACTGGCCATGGCACCAGGTCCCAGCACATCTGGGACTCAGGCCACTGGTGCCCATCTGCTGCCCCTGCACTACCTGTGGTTTTGGATAGTACCGCCCCACGTGGCCCCCCTCTCTGGGAGCAGTGGTGGAGGAGGTGTTGTTACTGGGTTGAGCTGCCATCTTGGTGCGCAGGAGAGTCTACCATGGGTTTGACTGCTGTCAGCACTAGATTGAGGGCATGCTGGCCAAATTGGTGGAGCTGCCTCACCCCAGTGTCCAGCCTCCAGCGCTGCCACCCTCAGGGCAGTGAAAGGGCAGTGTTGAAGTCCCATGGGTGGGGATGTGAGTCACACTGCTGCCATCTGGAGGCACATGAATTCCACAACACCCTCCCTATCCAAGGTGTTCGCCCCTCATGTGTCACACACACTGCACCTGTCTGCTGTCTTGTCTGCCTTGTTTCTCTTCAAATCCTCACCTACCCAACTAACCTCCCCCACACGTACCAATGTCCCTTCTCCAACATTCCACTATTACCTTTAAAAAATGGGCACCTGTCCCAAAAAAAATAAGTATCATCCCATACATAGTTCTCCATTTCACACACATGTCCACTGGACACATGTAATTTGGTCCAACTGGTTTGACAATGCAATTATGTTGTCCTCACCCCTCTATCTAGGGTTGAGAGTCCAAAGTCATGTGTAAATTCTGTCAAAGTGCATAGTTGTTACTATACAATATCACAATTACTTACATATAGGCTAGAATGTCCCATGGGTGGGGATGTGAGTCACACTGCTATGTTATAGAAATTAATAGTTATGGTTCTTTCCTACATCCTTCCTGCACATTGCTACTTGCCTTTCACTATGTTTTTCCCCTGCTTGCACCCCATTTCACCAATGTCCTATCTCCCCATTTTTCTTTCCTTCATATTTTTTAGCTTTTTGATGTGAGATACACCATGCCTCATAGCTTCGCTAAGCTCAGCTAAATAGAGTTATACTGACTATATGTGTTTTTAAACTTGTAATACACATTAACCTGTCCCATATTTCAAACCCAAGACCAGCACACCTGCAGACCACTGCATTAACCTGCCATGCCACACACCTCTTAATTAAAACAGGTGGTTTAAAGAAATCATAGTAATTGCCAGTTACGGACATTAAGCATGTTTCAGAGGAGCTGCTAGCTATGCTGCACCACACAAACTTGATTAAAAAGTAATGGAAAAATGGGAGTGCACCTTGGAATCTGGTGCAATAGTACACCACTAGAAAGCCAAAAACATAGTAATGGATGTAAGTGAGGCCTATGATACAAGTAAATGTGCCCTTCAGCAACAACATGTAGAAAGACACCTGCTAAGGCATTAATGGCAAAATACGTACTCAACTGGGACCCATCCATATAAAGCCATGCATATACTGATGGATGTAGAAAATGTGTCACAGCCTGTATGTGTGCACATATATCTTGCAAATACTCCTGCTGCAGCAGTGACTCAGTAGCGCAGTCTGTTGATTGCCTTGCAGATGGTACATTTTGATACACACAGACCTGGGTTCAAATCCAGTGATATATAGAAGTGAATTTGCAGTATTGTGAATGCAGCAATTAATGACTTAGTTATGCACTGTATCCACACAATGCATTTCAAATGACATTTCTGCTTTTCACTGATGGAGGTCTTGGGTCTGCAGGTAGGAACACACTTCACATATCCTTATAGCAAAACTATATGTGCATACAGTGTCACATGATGCATTAATATGCATTCACACATAATGTCAATGCAGGTACTGCAAATGAGGGCCACTAATATCAAAGTGCACCGCACAATCCTTCTAAAGTCACTGTGCAGTTTATCATAGCTGCACAGCTAATATACACATTGGAAATTCTTGCTTGTAACAAGGCCTGCCCTCATTCATGCTGCAAATTACTAACAGACTGTAAAACATGGCTGGCAGTTGCCCAAATGGAGGATATATTCTTATATTTATACCCCATCTTACCCAAGGATCCACCAAGCATGTTGCCTTGTACTCTGTTTGTGATATTGTTGCCTAACATGCTTACCTGAAACACATGCCTTATTTGGAGTGGAAAGAGTAGCTTCACTCTGGCTCTGCTGCTACAACAAGGCTGACACAGTTCCCACAGTTACTTCTACAGGGTATTGTCCTCCAAAGTGTTCCTACTCTTTGCCTATGTCTATTACCAGCAGCAGCAGCTCCAGTCTGTAGCACACATATCTCTATGGTAAGGTTTCTGCTACAGACCTACCTTCTGTGATAATGTAGTCTCTTCACCCCAATAATGTCTAGCACAACATATCAGAAAGGGCCCATAATCTACATGTTAAAAAGGCAAACAGCTGGCTATGTGGAACCAGTCTGCATTAGACTTACCTCATATAGAGCATGCCTTTGTGAAAACTTTACTATCACCACATATCAACAGAGGAGTACTGTACTCCATCAGGTATGTAACTGTTTTTGTGTACGACAGGATGCAGGTGGGTGAATAAACTTACAGGGAATAGGGATTACAGCATTAAGCCTGTCATAGACCTGTGACAATGACATGTCATTGATCTCCTGCTGTCTTACACCTACACAGGATGTACTATACATCAAAGGTGCATTGTCTGTTGTCATTGTGGCACACTGGTCTTGTTGGACTGTCCCTTTATAGTGGTTGTAATAGCACACTCCGACTTGTGTCGCACTGCTCCTATAACGTATTATCAGGGTGTTGCCCATAGTGGACACAACACAGTAGTCCCGAGTGTTGGGTGTATGATCATAAAGCAGTATCTGTCATGGCACACATGGGAATAGGTTCATAGGTTCATAGATAGGTACTAGGCTATTGGCCCTAGGGCCTATACAAGCCTAGCCAAAAAGGTACCCTTGCTTTTGCCACCCAAGAAAATTATTTACCTGTGCCCCTGTCGAGCAGAGCCACAGAAGTGATCCCTGGGGTGAATTTCCTATTTTCCATGCAATCATGAAGATTTTTCTTAAAGAGTGCTAATGAGGAGCTTTGTTTGATATAGATAGGTAGTTTGTTACAAAGTATGGGAAGTCTCTGGGACAGGAATCTATCCCTCCAGCATGTTCTATTTATTGTGGTGACAAGGTTTAGGTCCCTAGAGCATGTAGTTCAGAGGGATTGGGATTTCTTTAAGTGGAGCATATCCAACAGCTCTGGGTTTGACATAGCTTTGTATGTTAGACAGAGATCGCCTCTGAGTAGGCGATACGTGACCGAGTAAAGCTGGAGTTTTTTTAAACAGTCTGTGTAGGGCATCTGTTTAAGGCTGGTAATCCTCTTTGTGAGGTATTTCTGTGGCCTTTCCAGTTGTTGTAGATATCTTGTGAGGTACATACCAAAAGGGGTGCTGTACTCTATATTGGGTCTAATGAGTGATGAGTAGAGTGGAACAATGACCTCTTTTTTCCTGGATGAGAAACCTTTTGTGATGAGGTGTGCCATGTAGAAGCATTTCCTGACTACTGTGGCAATGTGATTATCAAAGGAGAGACTACTGTCCACCTGTGTCCCAAGGTCTCTTATTACACTTTCGGTGTTAAGTAGACTACTGCCTATGGGAACAGAGTTTTTACCAAAAGGGATAACAATGCACTTTTTGGCATTAAGCTTGAGGCCGTGGCTTTGACACCAGGCATCTGTCTCAGTGATGCCCTTTTGTAGGATGTCCACATTGTTAGGAGTTTCAATTATGGTTCCTCATTTGCAGTCATCTGTGAACTTCATAGCCAAAGACCTTCTGTGTTAGCATGTACTTCAGAGAAGTAGATAGCAAACAGGAGAGGACTCAGGACTGAACTCTGTGGTACTCCACTTGTCACTGGTATGAAGTCGGATTTGTTGTCTGCTACTTTCACAGTGTGGGTTCTTTCAGTGAGCCAATTGGCAACCCATCTTGTGACATAGGGATTTATAGCTAGTTTAGTGAATTTATCTATAATTCCAGAGTGGCAGATGATGTTGAAAGCCTTGGCGAGATTTAGATAGGCTGTGTGAACCACCTTACCCTCATCTACGGCATTGGTGACTGCTTCAAAGAAGTCTATCAGGTTTAGGAGACATGATCTGTCTTTTACAAACCCAAACTGGGTGGGGGTCCAGTAACTGGAGATTATCACTGTATTTGTTTCTAAGTCCCATGATGATATGTTCCATGGCCTTGCAGACCAGACTCATCAGGCTAATGGGGCAGTAGTTCCCAGGGTCCAAAGCGGAGCCCCCTTTGTGGAGTTTATTTAACCAACCGCTCAAAATATCGAAACACACAATCCCAAAAAGTTTCGTTTGACCACCTACCCCTCTCAAGTCTAATGTTGCAAGTAGGGGGGCAAACCCCCTGCACCCCCACACCCCTACTTAAATATACCAACTCCAAGACCATACTCACTGCAGAAAAGGGAAATTCTCCCATTCTGCACCGTACGGCACAGTTAGCACTAGCTTACATGACATATTACATCACATACGTCAGTGCTGGCCAAACAAAATATTTCAGAACTCTGTTTTCCAAAGTTCTGAGTGATTGATTAAATAAATGTTCACTTAAAAGTGTTCAAGTATGTTGTACTTGACAGTTTAAGCATTCATTTATTTAACATAGACCCGACTCACACACATGCTGTCAACTGCCTGGGTCAGTCTAGGCCTCCTGCACCCCAACACCACACTCTGCAAGTGATGACACCTGTGCCACATCCCTGTCATCTTCGCCATCTATGCAGGGAAATGAAGCCATGTGTCTAATGCACAGGGTGACTATATAAGTTAACATGCACTTGTGTAATGCAGTGCTATATTCCCATGCCACCTATAGTGGTTAATGACAGATACTGTATGCTGGCATTTGTCATGAGTACGGCACATACATTTCCGTACATTTTGTTGTATGATGTTGTAAGGGCTGTATATTTACATGATGACAGGTGTCTCACAGAACTATTTATCTTGCTCTTTTAGGGGTCTGTTGGGATATTCTATGGATACACAGTGGCAATGAAGCAGCACAGGATGGCATTTCAGCACAGCAGAAATATGTCTTCAGCAAGGTACAGCATTATAAGTGCATGCCTCCACAGTTTTATATGTGTATAACAGGCTAACAAGGACAATGACATCATTCAGCGTACTCATACATCCCTAATCTGTTAACAGGTCTGCTACCCTTAATGAGTGCTACCAGGATTTTGGGCACTCACACATCTACAAACTGTGGTGATTGATATGAATCATCTACAAATATCCTGTGTCCTGTACAGACAGTTTCCTGACACCAGTTATGATTGTCATGCTCTGCATCCCATTGTGTAACCTGCACATGATGTGTGTCACGACAGATGCATACTTCACATGCATGGGGGGGGCTTTTTCATGTAGGGTGTACTGCCTGTGTTACACATCTGTCTCTCCAGCATGTTCTATGTATACCACAGTGCTGTTGTAGGTGTGGAGAACAGGTAAGACATGTGTATGTCCTGTTATGGATACAGGGTGGGTACACAGTAGGATTCAACACCTCCCTATATTGAGCCAGACATATCCCCTCCAAAGCATTTAGGGGAAAAACTGCACATGTATGGTGATGACACAGACTCCAAAAGACATGCTATCTACTCTGTGTATTGGTGTACCATGGAACCTGTGTGGCTGCTACAGTTGTATGATATGCCTGTGTAGTGACATCATAAGATTGACATTGCACACAATGATAGCTGTGATGACTGCTACATTCAGTATAGCAGTGACAATCTGGGATTACATTCATAACCTGTCAGTGTAGGGTGTAAGACAGTGAATGCATCCCCACATCTTACCAACCAGTGAGATTCAAAGGCTACATCACTCTCTGTGTTCATAACGCCACGTGTAGTGGCTCAACTGTGTGTGGTGTGTGGACATTACAATATTTTGCAGGCATGGATGATGTCCTACAGGAAAGTATTGTGCAGTTGTTGGTAGTTAGTCCCTGTCAGTGCAATTGACTGTGTCTTAGGCCATGCTGGATAACTGTTGGTTCTGTGTGGGACTCTGTGACAGCTCCCAATAAAAAATCACCTGTTAATGTACTCACTCAGAGGTCACTGACTGTAGCTGTGACTGCAGAGAGGGACTAGGTAGATGGGGTATACCAATAATGGAGGATGGTGAATGCCACTGGTGAGTGGCATCATTGCAGTACAGGTCTCCCACTGCTATCTTCCCAGAGTATGACTGTCAGACACTTGCCTATCCACCAGCTGACATAATACTCTGTACTTGATATACACAGTTTCCAGCAAGGCCTACTGGCCTAATATTGTCATACACCTTGGCAGGCAATGGTTGGTGAAGTTAGACATATGTCCAATATCCACTGCATGCTGTAATAGTCAATGGGCTCTGCTGATTTTAGTCTGTAGGCATTATCTGGCCTTGAGCAAAAGTAACAGTGTTTTGGTCCAGTGTTACTAGGTGTATGACAGCATCAGTGCTCATATCCATGCTAACTCCTAGCATGACATTTCACGTGACATGACTCAGAGATCTGGGAACACCACAAGACACTACCTGCTAGTTGTCCTCTGTGCAAGTATGTGTTACAATTACTTCCACCATGTTACAGGAAGACAGTCATTCAAGGTGTCTGTACAGAGCACAGACAAACACATTAGGGAAGTGTAGTATGTACGCACTATGTTGCTTAGTCATGCTGTGGCTCACTTGCTCAAAGGATGGTCCAAGTCCTTACATACAATGCCCTGCAGCAGTGCCATGACATCCCCACATGGGGAACCAACATAGTGCATCATGTGTTTACCAATATGGGTGACCAGTACAGCGCCCCCAGTGTGCTGTCCTCCCTGGTGGGATCTGGCCATAGATTCAGTCCCTTTAGAACTACCAGTGCATACCCCCCCTTGCAGACAATTCAGGCATATATGTCAAGACAGTCATTTATTACCTCCTGTTGGAGGGTTGATATTGTGTGACTGAACCTCCCCCTTCAGATGGGACAAGCATGTATGCAGAGCTGTACACCCCATGCATTATGTCAGCAGCATTACAATGACATGAGCTTGATTGTACATGATAGGAGGAACACATGCTCATCATGACTCAACATAGCTGACTGGTAGACAACTGCCATTAGCAAACTGTACAATAACAGGCGGACAGTGCTGTATGACAGTTGGGATGAGGGTGCCCCCCCCCTTACATGGAGACACTACCTCCTCAGCTAAAAGAAGCACATAGTGTTGTTGTGATGTTCAGTAGACATGGAAAGTGACAAAATAACCACCCACGCAAAGCAGAATCACAACACACAGTGTAGTTACATGTGTGACCTCAAAGGACAAGCCCAGATTATTGGTGACCTCATATGTCATGATGCCACATATGATGGATCTGGACTCATACTTAACCTGTACACCCACACTGCCTGTGACAAATACAGTCCCTTGTCCCCACAACATGTGACACATGACATTCCTACAACCTGTCCCATAACTCTCATATTTACAGAGCAGTTCATAACTGGCCTCTCATTGGAAGATACAAAGCATCTATTGCACATACTAAGGTTCCAGGCTGCATTCCACATGTGATCTGACAAGGATCACTTACACCACTGGGACACCCTTGCAATCATTCTGACACTACTGGCTGCACACCAGCTGAGTGGACAATGGAAACTTTTATACCCTTGCACAGAGGTGGTGCATCTACTGACTGACATAAATGTACACATCTTTTTCTGAGTACCCATATCTGTATGGCTGTAGGGGCAATCATCATGGAGCCGAGCAGCACACATATATGTGCTCTACACACAGTTGACTGTACACAGTTTGAATGTGTGACAGAGGGAATATGACTGTTACTCATGGTGAACATTTCCAAGGCAGTGCCAATGGACCTGGGTGAGGGTATATCCAGGCATACAACCCCCTACACTCAGCCAAGCGGTCTGACTATATCCCCACTCAGGCAACATTTACAAAGCACCCACTTAGGCATCCACAATAATATCATTGTAGGGGTCACTTGGTAGCCCATTGGTGGCACACGTATGTGACATAGGGGCATCCACTTCCAATAGCTGATCTGTCAGCAACAGTGCTCAAAAGAGCACACCCCTGGGTCCTCTACTGCTTGGAATCCATTTAACCACAATACATGCATCTACTAACTGACTGTGGCTAACAATATTGGCTGATGCCTGCAAATTGTGAGCACTCATAGAGTCTCTGTGGCATGTCACTATCCTGCAAGAGGGTATTGGGAACTGATTCCTCTTGACATACTAATGGCCATAAACTCCATACAAATATATATGTAGTATCAGTTCCATCAGTTAGACCTATGTACCTGGTAAATAGCACATCAGTCAGAACATGTGATGTACATACTCAGGGATGAACGAACTGATCACACAGACCTGGCCACACAGGTTTGCACCTAATGTACCTCAGATCACCCTGTCTCTGTAGTGGTGTGGCAGGAATCATATGGCATAGATGTGGGCACAGTCACCTGTAAGTGACATGCTCATAACCTCCAAGTACTCTTCTCTCAGCATGCTAATATCTGAGTGCAATGGCCATTTAGTGATAGACCTTTTCAAGCAGTACTGGCAATGCATACAACAGTATGGTCCTCACAAAGTCACTTCACATCTCCAGTATGTGTTCAATGGGGATAGTCTGCAATGAGTGTCATTGTCACTTGTGGCATATAGACTATGCAGAGGTGATCTGTACCTTGCATACAGGACAATGTGTTACCCTGCTTTATTGCATATGCTGCCTGTCTGTAGGAGGCATAGTAGATGGATAACCTGCTGTAAGGACATTGACCTCATATGTGACATTGGTGCTACATGCTTGTGGGAGAAATGTGTCTAGCAGACTTAAACACACCCTTGAAACAGAACCTACCTAATGGCACAAAGAGAAACTCAGTTCACCTCACCACATGCCATCTCTATGAATGGCTGGGTGACCATTATCTCAACACAGGCCTTTTGCCTGTGCCCATTCTGGACTGGGGTAATATGTGCTGATCCTGTAACTATGGGTATAAAGATGTCTATGATTTGAGTGTTGTATGGCTATAATGCCAGTGAAGTTCGAACATCCTATGGTTCCATAACATAATGTAAAATGCTCTAACAGGCTCACACCCAATCACGGCTATAGTGAGGCTAGCACCACTTCCAATTACTGCATACAGGACATGCCAAAGCACACACATAGTGCAAGTTGTCTGTATATAGATGAGAACACTTACCTATGTAATGGTACACACTACAGATCACAATATGTGATGTACGCAACACACCTCATGTCTGCTAGTACTATCAGTTTAGGACATATTATGCTTGATGATATCAGCAGGCCATTTGGGGGCCAGTCCTTTGGGGGGGCCTCATCACAAGCTACTAATAAAACACTGCAAAACCCAAATTATTTGTATGTTACCAAGAAGACCATATTTATGCCAGTGGGACACACACTTGCACCAAGTAGCCTGGAGTGAGATTAGAACCCCTACCTGTCTAATCTTATTCACTACAGATCACAGCATTTATTGCATGTACCACAGCTTAAGTCTTGATACTATCCTCACAGCTGGTAGTCTTAAGGTGAATGCCATCATCAGGCCTCATAGAAGAGGGCAGTGTGGAAGCCAACAGCAAGTTACAGGGACAAAAAGTGCATATTCATTGAAGGTGGATAGCCCATGACGCATGGCAATTGTTTTGCAGGGGTATACACACACATGCACACATGCGCACCAAGTAGCCTAGAGTGAGATTAGTACCTCTACCTATCTAACATTATTCACTATAGATCACAGTACTTATTGCACATGACACAGGTTGATTCTGTTGTATATGTGATTGCAGACACAGTACTTGTGCATTACACAAACTAGGCTTTTGTTGAACAGCATCTGTGGTCTGCAGAGTGATATTGCTTCATACTGTTATGTGCATCTAGTATCCTAGCAGTGGGATAACTGTTATTATCCTAGCTATGTGTGTACATTTACCAGTACGGCCATACATAGCTACTTGGAGTTAGATGGGCAAACCTGTGGGCAGGAACAATGTGCCCTGTCCATGCGTACGTTGACAACATTATACATTACACCACCTGTTCACCTGTGTCTCTCTATATGGTGACATCCAGCAGGCACAGGGGTCTATAGGTAAATGGATTATGTACTGTTGCACCCTTAGTTTGGATCCTTTGAGCAACAGTATGGATGTGTGACAGTGAAGATTGCTCACCATTATTAGGGTATATAGGACAATGCAGACATCCACACAGATATTTATGTAATTAACAGGGATGTATATATAAATGTAGTTGTGTGTGTATTATATGTATATGTGTTATGTAAATATAAGGGGAGAGTCTTATCAGTGTGATATATACAGTAATATATATTGGTATATATCTATTTGACACTACATAGTGATATATATACTATGTATGTGAGAGACAGATAGTGACAGATGGATATATATGCACATATATGTCTGTATGTATAGACATATCCATATATAACAGGTCAGAGTGATGATGGGGCAACAGAATTGCATTAAATTTAACTTAGTGTTTGGGCCCGTCCAGTGTGACTGTCAGTACTTATACAGTGACTCCAGACCACACCTACATGTACTCCAGTCCGGGAAATTGTGTTACAGACTATACCTCTCAATTATCCAGAGTTTCACAGAATATCCAGAGTTTTGGCTCATAGTTTTTGTCTGTTCCTCATAAAATTTGTGGTTTCTGTCAATCACTTGGATGAACTTAGGACTGAAGTCACTAAATATTGACATAAATTTGAGTGTCTGACTTCAAATCATTCAGAAAATTGTCTATTGAAACAAATAGGGTTGGGAGGGTGGCCTAATGGTTAAGGTGTTTGCCTTGCAAACACAAGGTGCAGGGTTTGAGTCTCACAATGGATAATTGGCTAGGCTTAAAATGGCTCGCAAGGGCAGTTAGCATAGTACTAATCTATGAACCTATAATCCTGCTAATTTAGCAACTGTTTACATTTATGAGAGCAGTGTTTAACATATGTCCACATTTGTGGGCCTTTGTCCCCCCATTTTGCCAGGCTTTAAACAGATTTCTTGCACTAAGAGGTTGAGAGGTATGTTACAGACATTGACATCTGTCCCTGTTTCTGCAGTACTGCACTTCACTCAAAATGGCCACGCCATTTCCCAGCTGTCTTCTGTACTTAATATGTGCCTGAGGTTTGTAATGTTACACCACACATAGACTGACAGTCTGTGAAATCACCAACATAATAATACCTCATATGCAAAAGATGTGCTTAGATTTCAGATTAGAAACATCAACACCATCACCCATGCTAACTTCCCTAGTCCACTGAGTCACACAGGCTGCCAGACACAGTGAAGTCATTCATCACACAATCAACAGCATAAATATGTATGTTGTTATTCTTGCGTTAAGTGTGACATAAAATGTGTGATCAAGTTCTATGTTACAGCCCTGAGATTGCCTGATTTGCTAATATACCATTGATGACTTAGTGTTAAAGCAGTTAAATGAGAACATTGCTGTGTTTGGGGAGGGGGAATAACAGCACATGATCTGCTGGGATGGGTTCCCCTCTCTTGACTCTGTGTCTGAGTTGAGGGTGGCAGAGCTCAGTGAGGTCTTGTAGTATGTCTCTGTCCACCCCATAGTGTTCTACAATCTCCAGCTCATGTAGCTCCTGGAAGGTTACCCTGGGCCTGAACACTCTTCTCCTTCTCAGTCTAGGCCTATGGTCAGCATCAGCAGCAGCATTGACTTCAGCATCTAGCACATACAGATGTAGCAGACCTGCAGCAGCCCCTAGCATTATCTCAGTTAAAGTTACCAAGTCTGTACTCCAACGGTGCAGAGTATGGGAGGAAAATTAGATTGTAGGGTATATGCATACTTTGTAGCATTCTGCTGTAGGTGCTGACCATGTGATTGGCTACCCATGATGCTTTCCACCTGCCTAGTATATCGTTAACATCATTTAATGGCCCTTGTTTAAGATTAACAGAGGTCAAAACTAATTAATATGTCACTGGGTTTTAGATGCAATAAGCACTCTGGCACATCATGCAAATGCACGCCCCGTAGGTAAATAAAGCTTAGCAGTCAGTGTACACACCCCCATGGACTTCCGCACTCAGCATGGTGGTGCACCATGCAAACATGCTATAACTCATTCCCCTTAACTAAAAAAGTTTAGAAGTGAGTGCACACACCCCCTGCAAGGATATGCTCAACACTGCGGCACGCCACACAAACAGGCTGAAATAAGCTTAGAAGTAACTAGACACACCCTACCCTGATGTCAGCTACTTCCTCTGTAAACAACAACATGGTTTTCTGCCTACACGAAGGGAATATGCAGACATGATTAACCCTTTGTGCTATTCAGTAACTCCACCTCATTTGCATAGGGATCAGTGCTCACAGCCTGGAAACTACACGCTTCAAAGGCCTACCATGTTAGCAACAGCACCGATGCATCATTGTAGATACTCCATGCAGGGTCCTGTAATACACTTCTGTCACATAATATTCATTTGTTTCCAATATTTTTTATTTTTTTTTTTATAAAGCATAATTGCACACTGTGGCATGTCGTGCAAACATGCTCAGATTATTTAAAAAAAATTAATTTAAGTTATTTCCTTTAATTTGTCAGACACACAGACGATAATTTTGCTCATTGCTGAATCTAAAAATGTTGCGGCTGTGTTAGCAGCATGGCATGATGCCTACACAGAAACAAAATATGTAGGCTTTATTAAATTCCTCCCTATGTTATTACAAATAAGCAAAATGCTTATCTGGGCACCACAATGGCACACTGACTGTCACTGTAATCTCAAAGCAAGAGGTTCTGAAGTTTGGTTGTCAACTGAGGTACCTTTTGAACTGAGTATACATGCCTTTCCTGTGTTTTCATTAGTTTTCCCTGGGCATTCCAGTTTTTTCTATTTCATAAACTGAGTATCAACTCAAATTTGTCTGTAGTTTTATGTTTGGTATGTATGTATGTGTTTGTATATCTGTCTGTGTGGTTGTGTAGAAGTGTGTGTTCATGTGTGTCTGTCTGCATGGTTTTGTGAGTGTGTGTGTGTGTGTGTGTGTGTGTGTGTGTGTGTGTGTGTGTGTGTGTGTTTGTGTATGTGCGTGTGTACGTGCGTGCGTGTGTGTGTATGTGTGTTTGTGTATGTGTGTGTGTGTGTGTGTGTGTATGTGTGTTTGTGTGTGTGTGTGTGTGTGTGTGTGTGTGTGTGTGTGTGTGTGTGTGTGTGTGTGTGTGTGTGTGTGTTTCAAAGGCCTGGAACTTGACTTCTGTTCCCTGCTTGCCTAGTAAACTCTGTGAATGGCAGTGGCTGTTCATGGGGTCATTTTATGAGATAATCAAAATCACAGGAAGGATAAAAAGTCTTATTCAAATAAAATTGCAGATTAAATAAACATGCTCTGCAATTAAAGAAACATATTATTTTGTGATGTCACTTAACTGCAGATATTCAAAAATGCAGTAAGCTCAACTGAAACTATCTTTAGCCTAGGGAAAATTAATATATCAGGAGTAAATATAAGCTTTGAACTATGAACACCAACAGTACCACATATTCAAAAGAACACACAGGAACCGCAACTCTTCTAATGCAAATAATATGCAAGGGCAAAGACTGATGAACAAAACTCAATAAAAGTCTTAAAGTAAGCTAGTAGCATGGATATTTTAATAAAGTCCAAATCATAAAAGTCCTGTATAATGAATACATCACTGACATCATAAATAAAATTGGAAATGAATACAAAAGCATTGTATTCAACCCCATCATTTCCAACAGTTCAGATGCAAGATACAGGAGCAGGATACGGATAAAGCACACATTGCCAATTAGGTAACTCTGGGCTCTAAGTGGATTGAAAGCAAATAATAAATTGGTAAAATCTAAACAATCTATACATCCACATATATGTTTTAATACAAAATAACATGCCCAAAATTGTACCATGATATACGGTGAAGAAATAGTCATGAAAATTAGTTAAATGAAGGAGACATACTATTTGTAGCTAATAAGTATTGTAATGTATGGCTGAAATTGGTGTTTACTTGAAGACACATTTGTTGCTGGGCCTTGTAGTTAGGAATAGGCAGGGGAGGGGAAGGATAAGTGGGACTGAGTTAGTAAGGAGTGTTAAATACACTGCAGTAATTAGGGCTGGGGTAATTAGCTGATGGGAAGGTTAGAGGAGGCATCTGTATTTAAGGCTAGAAATGGACAGGATCAGTCTCTTTGTCACTACAACTTTTAGTAGTCCATCCAACCTGCCTCGGTAGGAAAAGGTGCAGGGTAAGGTTTGGGCAAAAGAAGGAACTTTTTCTTCATTTAAAGTAGTAAGGCCCTTCATTCCCTATTCTTTCTGTGTTTCTTACTTTTTTAAATTATTGGGAATGTGATTTAAGTGTTCAGTGGTATGCTGCTTAAGGATGGACAGTGGATGGTTAGGGTGCATTGAGGACACTGCTGTCATTTGGTAAGGTGAGACGTCTGCCATACTGCAGGATTTGGTAATTATTGTTCATGTTTCCAAGTGGTGATTTTTGTCTGAGTAAAGTATGAGGTGAGCCATCTGGTATACTGCCTGAAAGTGTTTTGTTATATATTTTATTGGTACCAGTGTTTGTATGTGACATTAACTTGTCTTTAGTAAAGCTGATCACAACATCTCTGATGTGATCTTTCTTGTGATGGGATGCCAGGTAAGAGCACCAGTGACAAATGGTTATTGTGGCATTTATAAAACAGGAAATGGTTTTCTGTTGACATCATACTAGTGGAATATGTATGTGTTCTGCAGGTTTCCAGTATCAAAATCACATGAAATAATGCACTTTAAATGTCAATGTCTCTACAAATAATTCATTTTTCTGAGAAATTTTGGTGTACCTGATTAGTAGGTCAGGACGGGGTCATGTTTTATACTGGAGATTTTGCACTAGAAGAGGTTCTGAGGAATGTGAGTTTCAATACTCATTTAAAAGAACAGGATACAATGTGAGAGTGAGTCTGTTCTCTACATATCATTCAACATTCAATGGCAATTCTGAACTCAAAGTTATAAATTAGTTTTAAGCACAGTGCTAATAAAATTTTGGCAGCTGTAGATTAATTTTATGTTAACCACACTGTCATGATTTCAGTATGACTACATTATAATATTATTAATAAATGTAACATAGTTTAATAACTTCAACTGAAAAAAACAACATGGAAATTAATTTTCTTAAATAAACATATGCAATAATAATAAAAAAAATTTGCACTCTGAATAAATGTTATCTTTTGCATATATCTGTTATCATTAATGTTTAATTTGCCAGCAATATGCACACTATAACAACTTCAAGTTTTCAGAAAATAATTAAGAATTGAACTCTCAGTTACAGGCAACCTAAGCAATATAGCATTTACAACGAAGAGTGGCTGAAAATAACTAATTTTCATTTATGGACATATTTTAATCAAGGTTTCTTTTCAAGGAACTTGCAAAGTCTACTACTGATAAAACAGTAGGAATCAAAAACAAGAAAACAAGCGCGGCTTACTGACCATAAAAAAGGCTGTGGATTGCAGAGCTTGCAATGAAAACAGGTACAGGTTTACTTATTGCTAGGGTTCACCATAACAATAAAGACAATATGTAGGAACCTAGCTATGATTTATCATTTGTCTCAGAACTGAAGCACTTGCAAGCATAATTGATCATTATAGACTCCTGCATAAATCAGGTCAGCTTGTACTATTTGTGAAACTAAAAATATGAAAATTGTTTCACATTGAAACAATTAAACTGCAAAGCAACAAAGTTTGAAAGGCTCGTGCTGCACCAGTGAAACTGCTTCAGAATTTATACAGAACACCAAGATCTATGCATATTTGTTATCTCATTTGCATATATAGCCATACATACTTTTAGTCTGCAGTTGAAAAATTAAAGTTACTGAACAATAATTATATGTTTCAGTAATTTACTCTTCGCACTTGCACTCCACTGCATGCACCATGTCTCTGAATCCCATTCTGTGTCCTTAAAAGATCAAAATGCAGTCCATCCACAGTGCAATGTAGAAGATCTATATCACTTAATCAAATCTCACAACGTCAAACCCCTATTCATCGACCACCTT